>NC_133619.1:430160916-430163416 GCF_048593235.1 Sminthopsis crassicaudata | reverse complement strand
TCATTTTGAAAGCTTTCAGGTGTCAAACAAATCAATACAGCCCCAAATATACTGAAAGGCCTTTCCTCTTACACTTATTATAATTTGGAGAAAATTGGTACTTTTGTGCCTACTGAATCTCATATCTCTTCTCAGTTTGGTTTAGTTCAATTCTACAAGCATTTATTAAGTACATGCATTGTCTTGTACTTGATACCTTAGGGAATACAAAGGAAGTAGAAATGAGATATTCTATCCAAGAAACAACTAGACAATAGCTCTAAGACAATATATTATCAAGGGCAGGATAGAGTAATACGGACAACATGTCTGTCTCCTCTTATGGTAATTCTCTCTCCCCCAGATGGTGAAGAATAAATTTATTTTATTTTATTTAGCACAGGGCCAATCCTAAGCAAAAATTTGAACAAGAACATTTTTCTTTGGCCATTTTCCAACTGCTTGTGTGCCTTGTTCCAAACTCCCTAGACATCCATTGTTTGCATGCTGGCCATTTCACACCACCACTGCAGTAGCAAGACCAAGCATGCCTATGTGACAAAAGTGATCCTGGGTGAAAAACTCCCTAACTATCCTTCCTCAGTGATCTCAACAAATCCCAGCTAGATAAGAAGAAAGCAATCTGATGGAGTAATTCACACTAGTGTATGAATGACTATAACATAATTTTTAAAGCCATCAAGGGTGTTATCGTTATATATATGTTGAATCACAACCTCTTGGGTTCAATTTATTTCTTTTGACTCTCAAAGACTTTAAGTTTCAGAACAGTCCTATATCTTCATAGAAATTTCCCTAAGCCAATTAAATCAGAGGCTGTTGCTAATAATAAAAATGGCAAGAAATGAAATTTTGAGGCTAGAAATTAAAGCATCCTTAATCTAACTTGTACCTCAGGTAAACTGCCACACTCCCAAAATCCACTTTTAGTTTGCAAATGAATTTGAAGCACAATAAAAATAGATAGATAAGTGAATGAATAAATAAATAAATATAAATAAATAAATGAATAAATAAATAAATAGGTGAATAAACAAATGCATAAATAAATAAAATGAATGGATGAATAAATAAACAAATAAATAAATAATAAATAAATAGATAGATAGATAGATAAATAAATAAATAGAAAGACTAAAGACACAAGATTGGGATTTTCTAAATACCAGAATTAAGCTCAGGTCTTAATTTTACATATCTTTCAGTAGCAAATCATGAGTAAGTTAATGCCTCATTTTGCCCAGTTAAAAAAACTTAAATCTCCCTACAGAAACTTTCTACAATTAGACAGAAGGGCAAAGAATGAGAGCAGCATGGTAGAGTAGATAATGTACTGGCCTTGGAGTCAGAAACACCTGTATTCAGATCCCTTCTCTGGAATTTCATTAACTGTGAAAATGGACAAGTTAAAATATATATATATATATATATATATATATATATATAATGAGAAGATAGCATTTGTGGTCTTATGAAAATGATAAAATTCATTTGGAGGCATCAAAAATAATAAGGAAAAGACACACATACATAAATACATATCTGTGTCTTTTATACATTTGAAAACAGATTACACATATATATGTGTGTATATGTATGTGTTTCTGTCCCATATATATACATATATATATGTATATATATGCATATATATGCACATGTATAAAGTAGAAAGGAAATGGGTTTAATGCTACCAACTTTGAAACTATATTACCAAACTTACCATCCAAAAATTCCAGCATTAGATTTTTTTTAAATAGCCTATGCTTTTCTTTGACACAATCATACAGCATCACCAGAATAAAATACTGATTAAAAATGGACTTTTGCTTCAGGAAGCTGATTGGGTCATTTAAAAAGTAGCATGCAATTTGTCGAAGGAAATTAATAGTCTGTTCTATACCTCCTGTTCAAATCTGGAGTCACTTCATCATTCATGAGTAGTGTAGTCCAAGACACTAGACCAGATATACATGTAGTCTGGACAACAAAACTTCTTCATCCACTTCATCTCCCTACATGGATGGTAAGGTTGAATTCATTTGTGTAATTATGGCTCCTCTGACTTCTTCATATACCTGTTTGCTTTTCATATTTAAATGTTTCCCTTGGTTTTTAAAATCAGCACAATGCCATCTGCAAAGAGGAACACCTGGAGGACTTAATCATCCAAAAGGAATTCCTCCTCACTTTGACTTCTACAATGACAATCCACCAAGACAATGACAGAATGTCATTTTAGCATGTATAATATGATGATTATCAAGCAAATCTCTCAGGGAATTGTAGTAATGTGTACCTATATCAGATATTTTATCCATTTCTCATGTTACCATCATCATTGTTTTGTTTAGATAGGTTTGGTTGGTGCCTCTTCAAATGGATACATTATTTTCTTTTTTGCTTTTTCTTATTCAATATTGAACATCATATGGGGTATCTAAAGAGGACTAACACCTCTATTAGGAGAGTTTGCCAAGTCCTTTTCAGGGCTGCTCATCTA
>NC_133619.1:430013416-430155916 GCF_048593235.1 Sminthopsis crassicaudata | reverse complement strand
ATAATGTAATGCTTAGAATATAGTAGGTAGCTAATTACTTCTTAAGTGGAATTGAATTGGAACCTTGGATGGTTTGGTAGAGAAAGCTTTCATTGCCTGCACAAGAATACCATCTGATAATACTATAATACCAAATAGCCTAGACTCCCCGTACAAAGAACTAACAGCTTCTTAGTAGTACCCCATAAACTATAAATTTGTTTTCCCCGAGTCCACTCACATGTATGTATTTTATGGGTCCCTAATGAATGCTTTTCAGATCTAGAACTTGTTAACTTTTGATATTTATCTAAATAAAAAGTAGCAAAGCAAAACAAGTTATAAAAGGGTCTATAATGTAACATATCCATTATCTGTGAAGGAATTCACAGTCTATCTAACTGAGGTGAAAAGATATGTGAAAATTTAGATGTTTACCTGAAAATAGAACTAGCAATAAGCATTGAGAGGTGGTGAAGTGTTAAGAGTCCTGGACCTGGAGTCAGGAAAAACCAATTTCAAAGATCCTCATTACCTGCGTGACTCTGAGAAACTCATTTACCTTCCCAGTCTTAGTTTTCTCATCTTTAGAACGAGGAATAATAATAGCACTTACCTTATAGAGTTTTTGTGAAGACTAAATGAGATAACACTTTGCAAACTTTAAAGTATCATATAAACACTAGTAATTACTGTCACATTCAACTGAGTGGAGGATGGTGAATAGAGTAAGAAAAGATATAGAATTGGAGGATTGGAGCTGATCCTTGAAAGGATAGAATTTGGGACTGATAAATAAAACTTTCTACATCAGGAAAACTGTATAAGCAAAGATGTTAAGAAGAGCTATCTTGACTTTTTCAAGAGACAGAGGATATATCACTTTGGTTTCGATCTGAAAGATTAAATTAAATATACATGTGTAAATACTAAAATACATTAACTACATGTTTATACACATGCTATTAGAGTATTTGAAGACATAGAACCTAATCACACTAAAAGAAAATAATCCATAAATTACAAAGATCTGGCTAATTGTCACTAGAGTGCCTCTAATGATAAAATGTTAATCTTCTTAATACATTCCTTCAGCATACCTCTTGATCCATTCTTTCCTTCTTTGTTTTTACTTGCAACTATCAACCAAGGCACATTTCCCATTTCTAGCTATGTTTTCCAATATTTTCATTTCTTTTTAGCCCAGTCATTCCTGCCCACCCCAACTATGCCCATCCCTCTGATCCTTCTACTAAACTTAGGAAACCCCTGTCCTATTGTGAGAAATCTTCCTCACATTCTATGTACCAAAGGTTCAAATTCCAGTCCCATAACACTCCCAAAGGCAAGAGAACCAAATCAAAATGCAGTTAGGAAATAATAAAAAAAAAAAAAGTACAATAAAACGTAGATAATATTAACATGTGATTTTCTCAGTTAATATCTAGCATGCAGTAATCATGTGTGATTTAGTGTCTCCTTTTCTATTTGAACCTGATGTTACTGCACTACATTTTTCACTAGTAGTTCTTTTACTAGAGAGAGACTTCCTCTAATTGACACCTAGTTTTTCCCTAATATAAGCTTTTCTGGAAATATTGTCTCACAAAGAATTCCTTTTCTTTTTCGCTACCCTATCCCAACTCTCAGTGTGAAGATGAGTCAGTGTGTACCTTGTTCAGATTGTTATTTTCAAACTACTGATCCCCCTAACATCTACTAATAACTTGTCTCAGAAAGTCACATAATTACAGAATCCTTTAGCTGAATGGGACTTTAGAGATCATTTATTTTAATTCCCTCACTAATATAGACATTTTTTCGATATTCCAGAGAAGTATTTATCCAGTTTTTGACTGAATACATTCACTTATGGGTAATCTATCCTCCTAAGACAGGTTATTCCATTTTTCCAAATCTCTAATAAGAAATTCTTCTTTATATTCAACCTAACTATGCTTCCACCTAATAACTCTATTTCTTCTTTTCTATGTCCAATATGACAATCTTTTAAAACGTAAAACAATGATCATTTTCTTCATGAATTTTCTATTGAATAAGAATCCCACGTTAATTCAAATTATTTTCTTATGACATAATTTTCAGTCACTTCTTCATCCTAATATCCATTCCTATACAAGTTTTAAGCTTGTCAACAATCCTTTCAAAATATGTTAGGCAGAATGAACCATTCCAAATATGTCTGCTCCAGATGTGCTCTGAGTATAAGAAATATAGCATGACTGCTATCTTTCTTGCTCTGGATTTTATGATTCCATTACTACAGAAATCGCCTAAAATGATGGTTTTCTGGAAACTCTCATAGAATTGGCAAAATAAGCTGAAGTAAACTAAAACCTCCAGATCTTTTTCAGTATTCCTATTTCCTCTGGTAATTGATTGTTTTAACTTAAATGGATATTTAACTTATCCCTACTAAATTTCTTCTTATTAGTTTGGGCAATCATTGTTTAGATGTTGATTTCCTCCTCCAATACAATAACTTTTTCCCCATATTTAAGGTTCCTGAAAATTAGATAATCATGCCTTCTGCATCTTTATTCTTTAATAATAATGTTAAAGCTACCTAGATTGTAGTTAGGTGCCTCAGTGAATGAAATCCTGGATCTGAAGTTAGGAAAACCTTAGTTTAAATGTGACTTCAAACACTTGCTAGCTATATGAGCCTGGGCAAGTCATTTCACTTCTATTTGCCTCAGTTTCCTCGACTGTACACTGAGGATTATAAGATTGCTTGTTACTATTATTCAGTCATATTCAATTCTTCATGACACCTGTTTGGGGTTTTCTTGGCAAAGATACTGATGTGTCATTTCCTTCTCCAGCTCATTTGACAAATGAGGAAACTGAGGCAAACAGAGTTAGTGACTGTCTAAGGCTGTATTTGTATTCATGACAATGTTTTCCTGATTTCCAGATCAGTATTCTATCCACTGTGCCACCTAGATTCCCTAAGATTGTTGTGAGAATCAAATGCACTTAATGTCTAGCACATATTAAGTTCTACAGAAATATTGGCCATTATTTTTATTAACAATGTATATCAGTACTTTTCCTGAACTTCTAGCCTTAAAGAGTTGCCTAAAGTGCCAGGAAGCTGCAATTTGCTCAGAGTCACATAGCCAGTATGTGTAATCTAGGCTTGAACCTAGATTTGTCAACTTATATTTTTATATACAACTTCTTGAATAATTCCAAACCATGCTGCTGCTTCTCTGGTCAGTGTCTTCTATCTTCTTACCCCTTATCCCAATAGAACTTTAAATTTTGACTGAGATAATCCAGGGTTTATATAGAAAGCATTTTGACTTAGGCTGCCCAGAGCCCAGCTTTCTTGTTACTTCCAAAGCACACTGCCCTGCATGTTTCTCTTTTTCTGACTTTTCTAGCCCTATTTTATGTTAGATTCATCCATTAGAATGTAAAACTATTTTAGGGAAAGGAATATCTTACATTCTTATATTTGTTTCTTCAGTACTTAGAACAACTCCTGACACATAGTAAGTAGTTAAAATGTTTTCTCATTCATTCATAATTTATTTCTTTCCTTTTTTGAAATATTAAAAATTTTAATATGGTATTTACCCATCTCTAGCAAAATCCCACAAAGGAACCTTTGCAGCATTATGGAAAGCCAACTGGTCTTGGACTCAGCAGAACTAAGTCCCGCTTCCAATATTCTACTTTGAGAAAATTCCTTAATTTCCTGGAGTTTCAGTTTAATCATTTGTAAAAAGAAAGGCTTGGATTATCTGCCTTCTAAGGTCTCTTATTAGGGGTCTATCTCTATGATCCCTCTTCCTACTGTATTGTTTTCTCTAAGATTATTCAAGATGCATGATAGTGGTTAAGTAACCATATCTATGAATTATTTTCATAGCCTGAGATGTAATTCATTCAAGCTTAGTTAACTAAACTTATTTAAATCATCAAAGTGTTCTCTTATCTTCACACTTAGTTCAGGTTTCAACTCCCTTTAACTATTTTTGTTCTATACTTTCTTATCTGAAAATCATTTTCCTGAATAAAACAAAAATTGAATCAATAGAAAAACTGGGGGATTCTGCTTTTCCTTTATCTTCAGTTAACATAATCCCTTTCTGCCTCAAGCTAAATATCCATTCCTTTATTATTTGTCTCTTTGGCCCTACCATAGGTAAAAGTTGTTCTGATTAAGAGATCATAAAAGTGAGGGGCAGCTAGGTGGGCAGTGGATAGAGCACCAGCCTTGAACTCAGGAGGGGACTCCAGTTCAAATCCGGTCTCAGACACTTAATACCTCCTAGTTGTGTGACCCTAGGCAAGTCACTTAACCCCAGCCTCAAAAACAAAAACAAAAGAGAGATAGTAAAAGTGTGAGAAGGCCCCAAATGTGCAAAAATGTTCAGTTCTTTTTGTAGTGGCAAAGAATTGGAAAATTATTGAATGCCCATCAATTGGGGAATGACTGAATAAGGTATGGTATATGAAAATAATGGAATATTATTATTCTATAAAAAATGAATAGGCCGATTTTAGAAAAACCTGGAAAATTTTACATGAACTGTTATTGAGTGAAAGAAGCAGAATCAGGAAAACATTGTACATAACACAAGACTATGTGATGATCAACTATGATAGACATGGTTCTTCTCAGCAATTCAGTGATCCCAAGGCAATTCTAATAAACTTTGGGTGGAAAATGCCATCCACATCCAGAGAGAAGGAGTGAATCTGGGTCAGCACATACTATTTTTATCTTTTTTTCTAGTTTTTTTTTTTTTTCCCTTATGGTTTTTCCCCTTTGTTCTGATTTTTCTCTCCCAATATGACTCATGGAAATATGTTTTAAATATATATATATATATATATATATATATATATATATATATATATATATATATATATATATATATATATATATATACATACATGCATAACCTTAAGTAAATCAATTAAATTTTTAAAAATCCTTCTGGTTTGCCTGTAGCTCAAAGATATTTTTTAACCATAAATTCAATCTGAGAAAACAGAATGATGTGACTGCTAAGAAAGTTAATGTGATTATATAATAGGTAGCACTGATATAAGTGTCTACAACAATGAAAATGATGTAAAAACAAAAAGCAAGTAAAGTGTTTTTAAAAGGAAAAAAAATTGCATTTCACACAAATGAGACTACATATGAAACACTGTATTCTATTTGGTGCTATATTTGCTTTTTATGTGACAGTAATTTCCCCACCAAAAAATCTTTCCTTGTAATGAAACTAATATATGGATGTTTCACAAATATGTATGTGATATTGGAGCCTGTTAATCTCTATATAATTTTTGTTTTATTGTACATGCTTGTAGAGAAAGCATTCTAATTTGGAGCAAGAATCATTTTGTTATGCATAGATCTCATTGGACATGTCACTCTTTAGTTAAAAATATTTCAATTGGTCTCTATTTTCTACTATGTGAATTCAAATACGTATTATTCAAAAGAAAAAAACAATCACTGCAAACATTTTCAAGAATATACTATAATAGAATTTGAGGAACTTCAGTGTTTAGCTAAGACAATCTTTATCCTCGTGGAGTTTACAGTCTAGAAGGGGGATAAGAATACCTTATCCTGGGGTCTTGGGGGAGAACCAGCTCTTTGGAAATTTCTCAGTTTCCTACACTGTTAGTACTTCCTTATACAAGTTGAGAAAATGTGTACAAGAGACTACCAACATTATTGAACAGCATTTGAAAGAAAATTTTTAATATAAAATTGACCAATGAGAGAGACTGAAAGTCTATTTCACTTAGCAATCAAGGCCAAAATTAATGTATAAAGAGACTAGTTCCGAAGAAAAATATAAGATAAGTGTTAGGACGTTGTCTATTATAATGAATGAGGACCAGCCAGAAAGACTTGAGCCTATAGACATGAAATGTATAACACGTGTCTATAATCCTCATCTTCTGCTTTCACATCAGTGATCTGATTCAAGAGAGAGAGACAGAGACAGACAGAGAGAGACAGAGAGAGAGAGAGACAGAGACAGAGAGAGAGACAGAGAGAGACAGAGACAGAGACAGAGAGAGAGACAGACAGACAGAGACAGAGAGACAGAGAGAGAGAGAGAGAGAGAGAGACAGAGACAGAGACAGAGACAGAGAGAGAGACAGAGAGAGAGACAGAGAGAGAGAGAGAGAGACAGAGACAGAGACAGAGAGACAGAGAGAGAGACAGAGAGAGAGAGAGACAGAGAGAGAGAGAGAGAAAGAGAGACAGAGACATACAGAGAGAGAGACAGAGACATACAGAGAGAGACAGAGAGAGAGAGAGACAGAGACAGAGAGACAGACAGAGAGAGAGACAGAGAGAGAGAGAGAGAAAGAGACAGAGACAGAGAGAGAGACAGAGAGATAGAGAGAGAGAGAGAGACAGCGACAGAGAGAGAGAGAGACAGAGAGAGACAGAGACAGAGAGAGAGAGAGAGAGAGAGAGAGAGAGACAGCGACAGAGAGACAGAGAGAGACGGGTGGAAAATACAATCCTATCACACCAAATAAAGCCACCTAAAACAAAATCAAAAAAGAAAAATAAATCATGAGTAAAGTACTCACCTGTAAATAACATGATGTTGAACCAATTAGGAAATACAAAGTGAAATGGATATAAAACAGTAATAATTCTACTAACATGCCTCTCAGGAACCTTGAGGTTTAATGAGTTACTAGTGTATAAATATTTACTATAAAAAGCAAGTAATGAAACTGCAAAGTGTGTATGTCTTTATTAATGAGCATTTATTTTAATTAATTAAGCATCTGAGAAATCCAATGAATATCCTTATATTCATTGTACAACCCCAGACTAGAGTTCCCCAAAAGGATGTTCTCTGCTCTATTTGATGCATATATTTTCATTTTAGAAAAGTAATACAATCAGAAGACAAAAGTATTCCTAAACAATGGCAGACAAATATAACTTGTTTGTTCCCCAAACCTGTCCCTTGTCCAGAGTTTCCAGTTTCTGTTAGGGCACCATTGTTCTTCCAAGAAACATGGAAATAAATACTTATTAAATGCCAGCATTGTACTAAGCACTTTACAAATATTATCTCATTGATCCTGACAACAATCCTGAGGAGTTAGGTACTGTTTTTATCCCCGTTTTACAGTTGAAGAAACTGAGACAAACCAAGTTTAAGTGATTTTCTGGGAGAAATACTGTAAGTGCTTGAGAGCAGATTCGAACACAGATTCCCCTAACTCCAGACTTAGGTATCAATCCACTCTGCCACCTACAGGCCTCCAGAGATTCAGCTTTGTAAACTGGGACTGAAATTCCATTTTCATCACTTCACAGCCATAAATTTAGAGCCGAAAGGGACCTTAAAAGTCTTTAAGTCTAACTTCTTCATTTTACACATGAGAAAACTAACACCCAGAGAAGGAAAGCAATTTATATAGTATCTGAGATAGGATTGAAACCCAGGTTTTCCTGGTGTCAAATGCAGAGCCTCATATGTGATACTCTACTGCCTCTCAGTGAGTGGAAGATAAGGGTATTTCCTAGATAAAGCCACTTAAGCTTTCTGTAACTCAGTTTTCTCATTTGTAAATTGAGGGAATTGGAATTAATGGCCCCTAAGGTCCATACTAGCTATAAATCTATAAATCTATGAATCTATCTGTCACTTTTCACTTTTCCTGTTCCTCAATTCTCATATTCATTAAGTTGCCAAATCTCATGACTCCTAATTTCATGCTATCTCTGAATCCTTCTGTTCCTTTCCATTCACACAGTTTATACCCAAGTTCAGGCCCTCATCTCTCCTCACCTGTACTAACTGTGGCATCCAAGTCAACAAGACCTGATTTCAAACATTTATGATTGTGTCACCCTAGGCAAATCACATAAGTTCTGCCTGCCTCAGTTTTCCCATCTGTACAGTGAAGATAAAAATAGCACCTACCTCTCAGAGTTGTTGTGAGGATCAAGTAAAATGATAATGCTAAACACCCAACACAATGCCCAACACCTATTAAGTGCCATATAAATGCTATTGCTTATTATTACTAGTATAATAATCTACTAAACCATTTCCCTGACCCATTCTCTTCATTCTCTATCCCATTTTCCACATCACTGCCAAAATAATGTTCCTAAAATGCAACTATAACCCCTTACCCATCTTTAGCATCCCTCCAAATATACATACTCACACTTTTAATGGTTCCCTATTGTTTCTAGCATTATATAGAAACTACTCCTCCCATTTTTTAAAACCCATGCACAATGGTCCCACCTCCATTTCCTGTTTTATAACATGCTATTCATCGATCTACACAGTTCAGCCTAATAAAACTGACCTCATTGTTGAGCTTTCTAGATGATACAACATTTTCTGCCTTCTGGCCTTGGCAGATCTGGAATGTGTTCCTTCCCCAGCTGATCTCATCAAAATCCTGACTTCTTTCAGAGCATAATTCAGGCACCAATTCCTACTATATAAAGTCCTTCCTGAGTCACTAGTACTATCTCCCTCTTGAAATCTTGTTACAGCTTGGTGATGGAATATGGGATTTAAGAACTCAGTTTAAAGCCTGACTCAGATATTTATAAATTGTGGAATCCTGGACAAATCATTTAACTGCTTTCAGCCTCAGTCCTCTCATCTCTAAATTGGGATAATAATAGTATGCTCTGAGAGCATTTTACTTCAAATGGCTAAGAGAATCAAATGAAATAATATATGTAAAGTGCTCCGCAAATCTTTAAAAAAAAAATTTAAATTTATCAATACTAGCTATTTCTACATACTCAATATTTACTTATTTATGGATACACATACATAGCATCAAATATGTTCCCCAAGAATGTAAATTCTTTGGAAATAGAGATTGTTCCATCTTTGTTTTTGTGGCCCCATTGCCGAGCCTATAGTCAGTTAATAAATGATAGCTAAAAATGTCTAATGTTTGTATAGCACCTAATATGTGCCAGGTAGCATGCTAAGCACTAAAATTATTATCTTATTTAATCCTCACAACAAACCTGGTGTAGTATTATCCCCACTTTACAGATGAAGTAAACAGAAGCTAAAGGATTTATCCTAAGACATATAGCTAATTAATAACATGTCAGATTTGAACTCAATCAGATCTTCCTGACTATAGTTCAGTTTCTCTATCCACTACACCACCTAGTTGGCTCTGAACAAATACTTTTTGATTAATTCATTGATGGACAGTCCAAAGAGGGCCTGGATGAGAATGATGGCCATGTTTTCGAATAGTAAAAACTGAAGGGCTGGACAGTTCAGCAGAAGAGTTCAGGCTAAGATCAGTTTCCTAGACTTAGAAAACAAGGCAGTGAAGAGTTTTTAATCAAGAAAGATAGCAATAGCAATAATAATAATAATAATAATAATACCTCACATTTGTGTTGAATTTTTTAAAAAAGGACTTTTGGCAATGTGTTTACTGTCTCATCTGAGAAGCTAAAACAGCTGCAGGCAATAAAGTCAATGGTCTTGATAAAATCATTTCTGAATAGAACTGAGACACTAGCTGTTTTGAATATATTTCTTTTAGAAATCACATTGAAAAGTGTCTGAATTCTACTACCCATAGTTCTTGTGAGTAGTTTCACTTAGCATAGTATAGAGGAGATGATTCAATCCTCCTCTCCCTGGCACTCACCACATTATGATTTTATTCTAATATTGTCTGAGCACTCTTAGACTGTCCTTCAACCTTATACTCCTAGATCTTACTTAAGATAATGCTTTGAACCTAGAACTGCAGGCTCAAAAAATAGACTACTTGATTTAGAAGTGTAAAAAACTATAGAAGTCATATCCAGTTTCCTTCTTTTAAAAAATAAAGAAACTGAGCTCTAGAAAAAAGGTAAAGGGATTGTAAAGTCACACAAATATCAAGAACTGAGTCATTAAAGTTAGTAATTTTGCCATTGTCCTATAGAAGGGCTTAAGAGAGTAAATCAACCCCAGTATTTGACAGATGAGTAAAGCAAAGCCCAGGAAAGTGTGAAGACTTGCAGTCACATAGTAGATAACTATCTCTGGTAGGATTTTATCCAAGATCTTCCTGACTTCAAAATCAGTGTCCTATCCATTATACCAATGTTCTCAAAGAGTGCTTTGCAGATCCCTAAGTATTTCTGAGATCATTTCAGGCTGTCTACGAGTTCAAAACTATTTTCATAATAATACTAAGATGATATTTGCTTAATAAATATTTCTTCCTTTTCCAATTATATATCTGTGTGAGGCCGGATTTTTTTTCATATATTTCAACCAAAACAACAGATTGCAACAGATTGAATGCAGAAGCAGATAGGAGAGTACAGCTGTTTTCTATTAAATCAGACAATAAAAATATTTGCAAAATTATGTAAAACAATGCTACTCTTATCATTAAGGTTTTTTCATTTCGGAAAATACTATTTTTTCATTTAAATGTTTATATTAACATGTAATTATATTATTATTTTGAAAGAACTAACAAATATTTCAACTTCTAGTATTATAGATATTGATACATATAATTTACACCAATAAAAGATCTTTGAGGATCCTCTATTATTTTTAAAAGTGTAAAGGAGTCCTAAGGCCAAAAACTCTGAGAACCCCTGCAATACACCACACTGCCTTCACAGAATAAATAAAGGGCATGGATATCTACCAGCTGTCTCTATTTATCCACTCAAATTGTATACTCTCATCTAAAATCAATAATATCTATTGAGTCCCTTCTGTGTCTAAGATAATAATAGAATTAGACTCTTATCTGAAGTTAGGATCCTCACTCTTAGAAAATCTCCCAGTCATCTTAGAAACATGCAATTGTGGCCCATGTGTTTTGAATATGGCAGAAAATACACCTCTCTTTCCAGAGCTGGTGTCCTCCAGCCAGCAGCTGTGGCCTGTCATTCATCAAAACCTGAACTTTGCAATAAACATTCCCATCTGTCTCTCCAATACTAGTGGGGTCCTGCTAGCTTAGAATATTTAACATCTAATGTAAATGGATCTAATAACTTGCCATGAAAGAATACTAATGAATACTATAAAAGCAGACCCAGGGAAGATTGCAAAAATAATTTACAGAAGAACTAAAGTATATGTTATGTTAACTGTTGATATTGCTTTGGCTTGATTCTATCCAGAAACAAGATATTATTATTTAGGCAGTTCTACAGAGCTGTTGATCATTTTAATTCTATCCTGATGTCACTGAAAATATTTCCCTTCCTTCTTATGGTCACACTTTTTAATTGATGAGATTCAAAGTTTCCTCCAATGCATGAATCAATCTGCATTTGCCAATGTCCAACATGAGTATTAATTTTAATGCCATTTTATATATCCTTTTCAATGAATGCAACTATTGGTTATTATTAATTATTTCAATTACAATGGAAGCTCAATTATGTATTTTTAATGTTGGATCACAATACACTCATGATATATATATACATATATATATATGTGTGTGTGTGTATATATAATATATATATATATATCCAACATACATTCTGTGTCATTTATGTCTGAGAAAGTGTTCAATACTGAGAAGTTTTGCATATTTGTGGCCATTATTTCTGCAAAATACCAACATAAATTTTTATAAGAGAAAAGTGGTGCCTATTTGGATATTAAAGAGTTCCCTAGCTTTAGCATAATTTTAGCCACTGAATGTGTTCAGGAAGTCAGTCAATCAATTGATATGGAACAGCCTATTATGAGAAGATTCAGCCCAGGTGCCTCACCCAAGCACTGGTTGTTTAGCCCAAGCAGTTGTTTTCCTCATCATTTTTTACTTCCTTGTGTGTTTTGTCTTGCCCTGTTAAAATGTAAGATCCTTGAGAGTAAAGCCTGTCTCATTTTCTTCATTTTATTTCTCCGGTGCTTAGCAAATCATTAGTATTAACAAATATCTTATCTATCAATAAGGATTTCTTATCATGTCTTAGTGAATTGGGCACTCAACTCGGCCAATTCTGTTTCAGACATTTATGAGCTGTGTGAAACTGGACAAATAACTTAATCTCTTAGTAGCTCAGTTTTCTCATCTATAAAATGAGAATATTGGACTCACTTGTCTCTAAATTCCCTTCCATTTCTCAACCTACTATGCTATGATACTATATGCTAAACATTATGCTAGACACTGGAATTACAAGACAAAAATCAGACTGTACCTCTCCTAAAGGTGTTTATATCCTATCAGAGGGGACAACTTGACATAAGTCAAAGAAAAAGAAATAAAAGGATGTTGGAGAGGGTAAGCCCTAGAAGCCAAGAAGTTAGAAAAGTAGGTGAAGACATAATTTGAGCTTTCAAGCCAACTAGGGATTCTAGGGGAATGGGAACTATACTATATAAGAGATAGATAAAGGAATTAGATTGCTTAAAGGGAATAAAAGGAACGGAAGAGGAGGAATGAAAGCTAAGTATCTGACACTATTTGAAGGGTTAGGATATGGAATAGACTTTTGAGGGCAATAGTAGAACACTTTCACTTTTTCCCTGCTTCCAACTTCACTTGAAAGGATCATCAGTATGAGAGATACAGAGACAGAGAGAGACAGACAGACAGAGATAGTGGGGAAAGAGGAAGAGACAGACAGACAAAGAGACAGGAAGAGGCAGAGAGAGAGATTAACATTGATGGACTTGAATTTTGATAGAGGCAGAATAGGGTTCAACAAAAGAAAATCTTTCCAAAATTTTGTCCAAAAATGTAACAGGCTACCTCAAAAACTGATGAGTTCAGCATCATTGGAGTTTCTTATTGGATACTAGAAAAAGAAAAAAAGGAGAAAAAAAGGAGTTGTATGATTCTTATTATCTTTACGCCATATTCTTATGCTGATACAGCCCCATCATAGAACCATTCCTAGAAACAAAGAAAAATAGTTAACAGTACCAACAAGCACATCAGACAACTAGGTAGCTCAGAGTACTGGGGCTGGCCTCAGGAAGACCTGAGTTTAATCCAGTTTCAGACACCTACTAGCCATGGGACCCTGGGCAGATCATTAAACTTCTATTTACAATAATCCACTGGAAAAGAAAATGCCAAACCACCATCTTTGTCAAAAAAAACAAAACATAAAAGTCATGAAGAGTCAAACTTGACTAAACAACAACAAAACAAACACTTAAACTGTATTTTACAATGTATACATTTTCCGTTTCTGGTCCCTTCTATGTCTACCCAGAAAAGGAAAACATTTCATTATTTTTCCTTCAACAAAGATTAGCCATTGCATTTAATCTTAGTACAGATGCCTCCTTGTGATGCTATCATTCAAATTATAGTAGTAGTGGTTTTTCCCAAAGATAAACACTTGTTGTGTATATAAGAATCTCTTGGAAGATTTAGATATCTCCTTGGCTCAATTTTGTACCTCCAGTAGTCAGTCTCTACATGGGAAGGGAGAGGGAGGGGAAGGGAAGAGTGAGCACTAGTCAGGGAAAAACCAAAGAATCCAAGTCTAGATATAAGCATGATTATACAATGCACATGTGGAGGTATTATTGTAGGTCAAAATCAGCAGTAGTTCATGGAAGCAATTCTCTGTTTCTCTTGAAAATTATAGGATAATGAACACAGTTGTGAGAAAATGAGGGGAACAATGAAAGATACTACAAAAGCTGATGAATGAAATTTTAGAACATCTTATTTATTTTTCCTATTTATATTTCCCTCGGAGTTTCATTATTTCTTCATCTGATTTAAGAAAAGAGAAGATCTGAGGGTTTCTAATATGGAGCCATACTGTGTTCAAAATACATATCTTGACAAGAGAACAGATGTATAGCTTATAGAAGAGAGGCTTCAAACACAAAACTACAATACTTCCAAAGGTAGCCTGAATTGGATTAAAATATAATTGGGACATGTTTAAAATATTAAATAAAAGTACAACAATCTGGGAAAATTAAAACAATAATGCACTGTTGGTAGAGTTGTATACTGATTCAACCATTCTAATTTTTTTATAGAACTGGTGGAGTCCGAATGCATATCAGAGATATGTTTTCTTTAATTTCTTTATTTTTCTGGGGGGGGGTGTCTGTGTTTTCTTTCACAGCATAGATTACATGGACATGTGTTTTATATGACCATATATGTATAACCTATGTCAAATTGCTTGCTTTCTCAATGAGAATGGGGAAGGAAAGGAGAGAAAGAAATTCAAAATTTGATGTATACTTTGATCATGACCCTAATCTAGAGCCTGTGTAGTTTAGGAATCCCATAGCTGACACTTCAGCAAAGGTACTATAGACCAAGGGATGGTTCCTATCTCTCATGTGTACCTGGGAGTCATCTCTCCCAATGGTGCTTTGGAAGCTAAACTCCAGACAAGAATGGCAGCACTGGGGTTAGCCAAGAAGATTCCTGCTAAGGTATATAATCCCTAGGAAGTCACCATTTTGAGATAGCCTAGACCTCTTTTGTCACTGTTAGAAACCAGAGCACTTATTTAAGGTACTGTACACTGGCTCAGACAGCACACTCATGTCCAACTTCAATGGACAATATTTCCATCTCAGACCAGACTCAGAAAGAGTAGGTTCAAGATGGCCTCCATAATTCATCAGCAATAACAAGATAATAGCAACTATATAATAGCTAGTATTTATAGAATTCTTAAGGTTTACACAGCCCTTTATTTACAAACATCACATAATTCACAACCACACTGGTAGATAGGACCTATCATGATCCTCATCTTAAAGATGAGACCCACAGAAATTAAACAATTTTCCAGAAAACAATTATAGATTTGAATTTAGGATTTCCTGATTCAAACTCAAAGCTTCGTCCAACTTGTGAAGAAGCAGGATTTATCATCATCAAAGTAGACAGGCTGACTCTGTCCAAGGTTGGATTTCATTGAGAGAAGGAAAAGCCAGGAGCAATCCAGCTGAATGGAGGAGGCCATACTTGAGATTATCAATTGAACCCCCATAGGTTTAGGCTGAGAGAGATTACCAGGCCACATCGGGGTTATTTACTGAATACACTCAGTCTACTAGAAAATCAGGAGCTAAGGAATAGTGGTAAGAAGAAATGAAAATGGATATGAGCTAGAATAGACTAGTTGCAGATAAGAAGAACAGAAATAACTCTGAGCTGAAAAGCAGCAGTGGGGAAAGAAGAGGGCAACATTCAAAAAAAAGGGAAATAGTTGAGAATGAGAGGAGGCAAGAGATTGATGTAAATGAAAGAAGTGCCAGTAGAGAGCAAGAGCAAAAGAAGATTAAAAAAAAATGAATGAAAGCTAGGGTCATGAGGGGTAGAGAGGGATACTGAGGCCATAGAAGAAAAGAACCCAGATGAGCATATCCATTATAGAAAAACATTCAGCAAGCCATGATAAGGTCCTTTATGAACTTATAGAAGAGGTGAGGGCAACACCCTCATTCTCTCCTTTAGGAAAAAGAAGAGGGTTTGTCCAGTCATGGTGAGAATTTTATGTAAAGAGACAGTGGCAAACAGACACAATACTCACATAGTTGCCCACAAAAGCTAATATTCTCTTCAGGAGGCTGATCATAATTTGGCATGATGTGGACAGGAAGTGGCAGTTTTTGTGTTAAAGAATGGAGTAGTTCTCGAGTAAATAACAGAAACAGGGGAAAAGGAGACAGAGATTCCTCTGGAAGAAGACAGGAGACAAATAGAAAAAAGAGAGAAAGAGATAGAGACAGAAATGGAAATAGAGAGATGGAGAAAGACAGAAAGAGTAAGAGAAAAGGAGGAGAGGAGAGCAAGGTAGAAAGAGAAAGAAGGGAGAGGGAAGGAGAAAAAGGGACAGTTATCAGGAATAATTAAGTGCAGGAGTGGAAGAAACACCACCTGGAAACTTAAGCAAAGTGAGAATATGGCCAATATGGAATAAAATTGTTTGATAGCCTCAAAGTAGAGAGATTACACCTAAAATTGTGGAACATGGAAAGAGAAGTACTGGAATTGGTAAAGGGCCATGCATTCCACAGGCACTTAAAATCCTGAGACACCATCTTTTTCCATGGCAAGGATTTTAGTATTTTGGAGAACACACAAACAAACCATTGGCAGACATAAACAGGGGGTCCCAGAAGCCTTGAAGCAGTCCTAAGCTTTAATAGCAAAGACTTTTTTGAACAGTCTGTATATCTGATTGGCGTGGTTGTGATAGCTTCCCCTTTACCCTCTTTCTAAATAATATCTTCATGGGAAAAGAGAGTATTTAAGAAGAGAGCTTCAGACCCAGAATCTGAATGTGAGGGCAAGTAGCAAATACTTATGAGTGTGCATTTTTATTGAGAAGGGGGAAAGGGTCAGTATCCTATAGACAGTAATCATGCTTTTGATGGGAATTGGACTAGAATATCTCTGAGGTTCCTTCCAACTCTGCAATTTCTATAATGGTACAAAATATATACTTCTATGAGTTTTATTTTGTATAAAAGCTGCCAGATTCACAGTGTTTTCAATGAGCAGATTCCTTTTATTATTAGCAATATAGAAGGAACAGGACTTGGAAACTAGCAGTGGATGTATTGCTAAACTATTGTGTTTCTATTCTAACTGGGATGACCCATGACAGTGACATCCAGACAATCTTTGGCCACTTGGTCTCAGCAGCCAGTTAAGACCAACTTTTGTCTTGCTTTATGATTTCCATTTCTAAGATATGCTTGAGGTTCAAAGCCTACCACACAGCAGTGGGGAAACAGAAAATGATCTGATGAATAATATTAATAACAGTAGGCTAGGAAGTCACTCTGTGATGTGAATACTTGAGCTGTTTAAAGTGGACTGAAACCATCAACTTTCTTTCTATAGAGCAGCAAGCAGTTGTTAGGCAGTGACAATTTTCAATAATTGCCTACCCCATGGCCTTAGCTCTAGAATGCAAACTATTCTGCATCCCATTACCTGTCCTGTGAACCATCCCATTTCTCTCCATAATACAGAAATTAATACTGTAACAACAACAAAAAAAAAGAAAGAAAAAAAACTGATTACACAAGAACTAATGCCATTATTGATTTGTTGCCATAATAACTTAGAGTACACATAGTTTTGCTTCAGTGGACTTCTGTTTTACTTATTTTTCTACTCTTTTTTCCCCTATGTTTTCAAAGATTCTATGCCTCTAAATAGGTTATAGTAGATTAGGTGAATGCAGATTTAGAGACTGTTTGGGTCATAACTATTCAAAACCATGGCATGAGTCCCCACCAATACATCTCTATGCCAGGCTATAATAAATGGCACATAAATTCAAAGACAAGATGTATTTAATTAAAACAGAATACCAATGTAAATAAATCAGGTCATAAATGCTCCCTGCAGCTAAACACAAATCATCACTCTTTCTCACAATTCCTGGGGAGCATCAGACAATTTCCACTTAATCCTTATTTTCCCAGAAAATAACAGAAGGATGCAATCAAATCAAACATGCTACCAGTATTGAAATTTAAAGCTTTATGGCCACTCTTCTTAGTCATCTATCCATTTGGGCTCGGTACTTTTCAGGTTACATATACTTAAACCACCCCCTGACAGTTTTGAGAGTTATCTTACTTATACATATTGGTGTTTAGGATACCATGACCAGGACTTTGTCACTTGTTTTCTCTTTTGTTCCCATCTTCATTACTCTCCCACATTCTTGCTCCCTATACCTCCCTATCTAATATCCCTCATCTAAGACTCACTCTAAACTTTTTAAAAATCTCCCAGGCTTTAGAACCTCTCTACCCAATCAGAATGCATGATGAAAAGTATCTCCAGACTGTGGGCTCATGAATAGCTTTTTAGAAAATATAGTCCTCACTTGGTCTTCTTTCAATTTCAAAGGAAATTAGAATAATACAGAATTTACTAACCTGGAACTCACTGAGATTTTTGTGTCCTTTGAGATAATTTCAGGGCAGAAGGTAACTAGAAGAAGTTATTCATACTTAGCTCTAAAAAGTATACAAGATTCCAGAAAGTTTTTTGGCAATCCCTTGGCACTATAGAATAATACTAAGATAAATAAGGCACAGTCTCTGTTGTCAAGGAGTTTTGTAGGAGAGATGAACCATGTCAAAAAAAAAAACAAACAAACAAACATTAAGTAAAAAACCTAATACTGAGGACAATGAGAAAATTGAATAAGAAAGATACAAAATACTATAACTATCCTTCGAAATGCCTAGGTTTAAAACCAGTCAGAGCTTTAAAGTAGGAAAAGACCTTATGAATCATCTTGTCAAACCTCCTTAATTTAGAGATAAGGAAATTGAGACATAGAATGGATACCCAAGATTACAGAGATTACACAGGTTATAAGGGAAAAAAAGAATAGGAAATCAGATCCAAGTCCAACCTAAATCCAACATGCTTTCTATGACTTCATGATGTTCCTTTTCCTTCATTCTGCCTCAGTCCTCCTCCCAACAAAAGCCATCTTGTCAATTCTATTTTAGCTCTTTTGCAACATTTCTTTTTCTTCATTGACATGCCTACCATCTTGTTGCAATTCTTCATTTTCTTTCACCTGGACTATTTCAAAAGCTTCTTAACTGATCTCCCTATTTTCATTCTTCTTCCACTCTAACTCATCCTTCTTATATTTATCAAAAGAAACTTTCCAAGGTACAAATTTAACCATTACTCTTCACCTCAAAAAAACTTCCATAGATTCCTATTGCCCATAGGGAAAAAAAATACAAATTCATCAGTCTAACATTAAAAGTACTTCACAGTCTGGCTATGGGGTATCTTTCTAAACATTTTAATTCTCTTCACATGTTCTGTGTTCTGGCTAAATTGATCTGCTAGCTATTCTTGTCACCCATCATTCTGTCTCTTACATTCACGCATTCTGCCAGGATATCTCTCATGTCTAAAATTCCTTCCTTACTAACTTTTGCAATTTTAGAATCCTTAACTTCCTTCAAGATCTGTTTCAGAAGCCAACTCTCATATCTGCCATTCCATCCTTAATCCCATTTATTAGGGCTATTCATATTGTATTATATTTATTTATTTATTTGTGTATACATAATACATATATATTTGTGTGCATTATGTATATATTTGGGCACATAAGTAGATTCTTATCTCTCTGAGAGCAAGGACTCTTGTTTTTCCTTAATATTTCTTATATCTAATATATTATTCCTTGCACATAGTAGGTCTTAATCCATACACCATTGTTAGCAGCTTGAAAAATCTTTTTCCCACATCAATCCATATATGACTTTAGCAACTCTTGATTTTGGAAGTAGTTCCCAGATAAGTACTAAAATCCTACTATGGCATGGTGGGGTTTTTTACATATTATAATACTAACCATAGGTGAAACCTACAACAGAAATATCCTACGAGATATATAAATACCTATTTAATAGGAAAAGGAAATGAATAGCTGGTTAAGAAAATGTGATTCCTGAATTTTGCTTGTATTCTATATTACAGAAAAGTCTACCTGCTAAGAAAACCCTTGCTTCTAATTAAGTAATCATTTTGATCTTTTTAATAAGCATCATGTCCAGGGTAAACACACACCTTGTTGCTTCTTGTAATCTTCTGTAGTTTGAAATTATTTAGCATGACCATTAAAAATTCTCCAAGCTGGTTCTTTTTTCAGGAGAAATAAAGTGCCAGTAGATATGTGGGTAGCTATAATCCTTCTGCCTCCTTCCCATCTCTACATCACTATTATTCACAGTCTTCATATCAGTTTTATGATCTGCCTTGTAGTTAGTCATTCATTTTTTCTTTCTGCTTGGGTAACCACAGGTTAGTCTGATAACAGTATTTCCATTTTGTCCTCCATTGATCTTCTGTTATTTGGTCTCAACTATGTTGTGTTTTTTCTCTTGTTTATGAATTTCCAATGGGAATACATCTTCTGATATATAATGCTATTTTATCAGATGTTTTGTCAGATCAATTTCTTCCAAAGGAAACATACCCTTCTACTGACATTTTCCAGTCAAGGGCAATATCCCACAAAGTCTCTATTATAAATATGAATCTCTAATTCACTTTGTTTGCTACCATAATTTGTGCATTTTAATAGACATCATAGATACTGTACCCTATGAACAACAGTCTCTTCTATATTATACCTACTACTTCCTTTGATATCTCACTTACAGTTGTATTGAACACTTTTATTCCTCCTATGCTTTCAGTTTGAAGCACACCCTGACTAAAACCACAATCCTCTAACTTAATATAGTTTTATTTAGTTCTACTTAGATATACTCCATTCCTGGTCAAGAGTCATTCCCGTGTCTTACACTCTGATCCAGAAATCTAAATTCCACTGTCAGAGAGCAAATTCTTAATGAATTGTTTATTTATATTTCTTATTATGAAACAGGTAAATGTGAATCTTCTCAGATTAAGTGGTCCAGCCTATCTAGTTCCAGTATAAATTGCTATTTTAATTCATATTTTCTTAATTTGTTATAAACCAATTTGGTAATATTTTTTCATTTTTATTAGCTAATCATCACCAGTTCATTTTTAAGGCATCACTTCTCTTGTCCTTTAAATGAAGATTTTTATTGGCCTGCTATTTAATTTCTTCATGGCCCTGGTGTCCCATCTAAGTGGTATTTTATTAGCACAACTCATAATCATAGAACTTCTCAGAATAATCTGAAAGGCTTTTTCTATTTTTAGACATTATATACTCCACGGAATGCTTAAATGTAGAGTAGTTATGTGCAATCTAATTCAATTTGTTGTTTTTAATGGAAAGAAGCAATTGAATACACACAAAAAAATTTACTCAATAAAATCTTGAAAGACGATGCATCATAGTTTACCATGCTGTGTACATTAATATAACAGAAACAGTGGGTGGGGGGAAATTAAAATGTGAAATGTGAATAATTCTCTGTCTTTTCTTAAAGAAAACACTATTTTCCCAATGGGATTTATTTTTGCAGTCTTTCAAAAGCATAAATATATGCATGTATTCATAAGCACAAACAGAAGACAAGAAGTTGTATAACAAATTTCCAGTGAATCTCTGCTATTAATCATATCCAAAACTTCTTCTTGTAGCCTCGAAGTACTTCTGACAGCTAGTAGCAATCCCTCTTTGGATTCTCTTAAAGATTAGTCTATAATAACATGTAGTATTCATCAGTTTATTTAATATGTTTAAATCTTCATAACAAAGGTCAAATTATGAAGAATGCCCTCTACCGCCAGACAAAGAAGGGATGGGGTTAATATGAAGAATGAGACCCATGCTTCTGAACATGGACAATATGGGAATTTGGTTTTGCCTAACTATGTTTATTTGTTACAGAGATTTTGCTGTTGTTTTTTTTTTCTCTTCAATAGAGAAGGAAAAAGTGAGTTAAAGGAAAATAAATGCCTGATAATTGATAAATAGAATTTAAATTTTAAAAAATACTGGCATTGAAATCCAAACAAGATAAGTATTTTCTATTAATGATGTGGTTCTTTATATTCCGCTTACAGATATGGTACTAATTGCATTGGCCACCAGAATGGAAAAGGCAATGTGTTATATAATGGGAAAAGCAGTGAATTTGTACTCAAATATCCTGGGTTGATAGTCTGGCTTTATTATTTGCTATTTTTGCAACCTTGAAGAGGTGACTTGGCTTCTTTAGATTTTGGTTTTATCATCTAAAAAAGGGAAGATTTTTTACTACTTGCTTTCAAAGACCCTCTCTAGCTCTGATACTATAATTATGATTATGAATATTGCAAAACCATCTCAACGAAATTCACAGCAGTGCAAAATAGATTGGTCTAATCACTCATTAAATAAACAAAGCAGAAGAAAAATGCAAATCATTCACTATATGATATAAAATTGTACAGGAAATCTATAGTGGGATCAGGGGACATGTATAAACATTTATATAGTATGTACCATGTGCCAGTATGCTAAGTGCTTTACAAATATTATCTCATTTTATTTTCTCATAACAATCCTGAAACATGAGTACTGTTATCTCTACTTTATCATTGAGGAAACTGAAGCTGAATTTGAACCCAGGTTTTCTTGACTCCGGGTCCTCTCTTCTATCCACTGTACCCACTAGTTGCTCTCATGGATCAAGCCTACTTAAAAAGATATCACAGATGCTTCTCAGTATTGAATACCCAGAGAATATCATACTAGATGATTTTTTGAAAATTATCTAGTGCTTTTGAAGATTCTAAAGAAGTCTTACCTTCTAGAAAAACCCTTCACACTGACAACAATAATCTCCTAGCTATGTTTTCACAAAAGCCCTATCTTAATGTCTTAATGGAGGTTTTTGAAAACTATGGATGCAAACTCTGACTGACTCTACCAAGCTGGAGAGATAAAATGATGGATTTTCTTTTTTTTTTTTATTTTTATTCATTTTTCCAAATTATCCCCTCCCTCCCCCCACTCCCTCCCTCTGATGACAGGTAGTCCCATACATTTTACATGTGTTACAATATAACCCAGATACAATATATGTGTGTAAATACCATTTTCTTGTTGCACATTAATTATTAGCTTCCGAAGGTATAAGTAACCTGGGTAGATAGACAGTAGTGCTAACAATTTACATTCACTTCCCAGTGTTTCTTCTCTGGGTGTAGTTATTTCTGTCCATCATTGATCAACTGGAAGTGAGTTGGATCTTCTTTATGTTGAAGATTTCCACTTCCATCAGAATACATCCTCATACAGTGTTGTTGTTGAAGTGTACAGTGGTCTTCTGGTTCTGCTCATTTCACTCAGCAACAGTTGATGTAAGTCTCTCTAAGCCTCTCTGTATTCCTCCTGCTGGTCATTTCTTACAGAGCAATAATATTCCATAACCTTCATATACCACAATTTACCCAGCCATTCTCCAACTGATGGACATCCATTCAACTTCCAGTTTCTAGCCACTACAAAAAGAGCTGCCATAAACATTTTGGCACATACAGGTCCCTTTCCTCTCTTTAGTATTTCTTTGGGATATAATCCCAATAACAGCAATGCTGGGTCAAAGGGTATGCACAGTTTGATAACTTTTTGGGCATAGTTCCAAATTGCTCTCCAGAATGGTTGGATTCTTTCACAACTCCACCAACAATGCATCAGTGTCCCAGTTTTCCCACATCCCCTCCAAAAATGATGGATTTTCTACTACCCAATGTAGTCATTGATAGGTATGAACAAATTTTTCCCCAAAGATGAACACTGACTAGTAGGGCTTTTGGCCATAGCAACCTTAAGAGAAATATGAAATAACCTTCACTCTTGTGTAGTTTTCCTCTATTTCTACAACGATGGTTGTTTAATGGCAAAAGGATATGTAAAAGGTACCAGGAGTGTTCCAGTATTTAAATATTTTACAAATATTAATTTGCTTATTGATACTTCATAGGAGTTTTCTTTTACTCACCAAAGAATTGACAGAGTATTGGATAAACTGACATTCATACAATTAAATAAAACCAAATTATATGAAAAGGTTACAACTATATTGTGCAATGGTCTATAAGATTTCAACAAAGAGGAAATAAGGAAGTTAGCATTAATTTAGGTCTATAGGATCAGAAATTTGGTGCTGATAGAGACCTAAGAGGCCTTTGAGTCCAGTGTCCTTATTTTGAGGATATTGAAGTTTAGGCACAGGATGCTTAAGTGGCTTGCTCAACATTACACAACTAATAAGTTCTGAGCACAATTTGAATTCAGGTCTATTTAACTCCAAAATACTCTATTGTCAAGGGGTCTTAAACTTTTTCTATTTATGACCCATTTTTATCTGAGAAAATTTTATGTAACCAAATCTTGTAAGTATATAAAATTTGTATACAAATTAAAATGTACTGATAATAAAAACAATCTCACAACTCCCATATTCAGTTATGTGACCCCCATTTGGGTCATAACCTACAGTTTAGGAAACTTTGCTCTATTTGGCTGTATTGTACAACTGAAGTAAAATACAAAAAGAAACATTGTTGGTCTCATTGCTTTGGAATTTTCATAATTGGTATAAACAAACGGTAATGAAAATATCAGCAGTATGTGCACTAACAATATTTTCAGAGAGTAAAAAAATGAAGAAATTCTATTGTTCCTGAGGACAAAGGATGAAACATGCTGTCTGCCTCCTGACAGAGAGGTGCTGGATTTAGTATGCAGAAAGAGACATATATTTTTCACACATAGTTGATTAAGGTACTTATTTTTTACTTGACTATGCATATTTGTTTAAAGGAAGGGGGAAGGGAAATAAAATAAATTTTTGTTCATTTAAAAATTCCAAAGAAAATCAACTTAACAATTTGATCTTTTATGATTTTAATGCAAAGAAGGCAAAAGTGAAACTATATTGAAGATGTGATTATAGGTCAAAATTTAAAATAGACCAAAAGCTTATAGCTTACTTGAATGTGTTATGCTGGCATATCATGAATAGTTTCTTTAAGAGAAGAGCTTTTGAAGACACTGAATGTATTGACCTGAATAACAAAATAAAAAATAAAGTTAGCTATCTCAACACATGAAAAAAATGACAGATTGCATATATCACAGTTATTTCAGATTGGAATCTCTGTGTGCAGTCAGATCATTAATACATCCAAATCAATCTTAGGTGCAGCTTTGTGGCACACTGGATATAGCATTGGGCCTGGAGTCAGAAGGACCTAAGTTCAAATCCAACCTCAGCTACTTGCCATTACCTATTTGATCCTGGACAAATTATTTAACCCTGATTGCTTCCAAAAAAAAACTGTCAAAGATGAATAGAAGGCCATTTTCTTTGCTCCTTAACTACACCTGGAATCCTCATCCAGAAAGTTCCAAATGATGGCAGTATGAGCCCAATCCCTTAATACCTCTAGCATAAATACAAATACTAATACTAATAAATAAGTTCTTGTTGCCCATCTGGCTGAAACATGTTTTCCTTCAGAGGTTCTGCCTGTAGGGTCATTATCTTTTTCTGGGTTTTACCTTTCTTAATATATGCATTTCTTCCTCATGTTCAGTATTACCTTACATTTACTGTTGTTTTCAGTTTCAGTTCTTGGATTCAGATACTGTGCTCTGACTAGTTCCTTCTAACTCTCTTGAATGGGTTGAATTGTTTGGGTGTTTCTGCTCTGTTGTTTGAATGCTACCGACAGGTACTACTGTCAATCGATGAGATAGCTAGCATACCTTCTGCCACAATCCCTGACTTCTGTCTCAGTCTCCTGGTAATCCACCGTGGATTCTGACCTTACCTAGCCTCCCCTTCTACTGACATGATCCTCCAGTTGAAATTTCTATTTCTGTGCCCCTGACAACCTCTACTGAAATGCTGGAGAGCATGTTAATCTTGAATATCCCAAACAATCCCCTTACAGGTAATTCCAAGGGGCTGGACTGACCCTGTCTTTTGCCTTATCTCCTACTCCTCCTGGTAAATCAGTTATTTTTGGCTTGTATTTTGTCTTGTTTGTTCAATTTTTTGATATAATTTTATTTTATCTTTCTGGGTCTGGTCTTTCTAGGAAGTGATTTGTGGGAAGTTCTGTCCCCATTTCTTTTCTTACAGGTGAGCACTTGGTTGCAGCTCCATTTGTAAGAGCTCATGATGAAAATCTTCCTAGTGAAGATCTTCTCATACCCCACCCCTAATTTCCTAGTTTCCAGCCTGTTGATCTGCTAGAGAAATGGATTCCTTTATGTATGACTTCTTTCCTCAGTTTTGTTGTTTTTTGAATCCTTTATCTGAGTTCATTGCCATCACAGGTTCTTCCTACCTTCAAAGCTCCCACATTTACCTCTGCTTGCTTTGAGTTCCAAGGTGAGACTTTCTACCTTCCTCCACCAGATTCTGATCACCTTTTTGTACAGATCTGCATAAAATTGAGAAACTTCTCTATTTCTTTTTTATTTTCTTTGTCAATGAAATCAGACCAATACCCAGTATGGGGCAATGCAGGAACCTATAACCATCTAATTTAAGACACAGGACCAGGCTACACCCAATCCCAGTGCAGAGATATTTAAGGGACCCTTCTATTGCATGAAACAAGGCCAAACCTGTGCCCAGGTCCAACATGGGTTGACCCAAGAGCCCTATACAAGGTAGAAGACAGCAACATAGCAATGTCCAACATAAGATAAAACAATACAAGAAAAGGACAGGAAATTCCTACAGAAGATATCTATAAAACTGAAGATCAAGCATAGATGACATCATGAGAGAGTGTAAGAATTGAGTTTCACTCAAACTAAAGCCCCCAATTCAGAAGAGGTTAGAGATGTGAATAAAAGAAGAAAACAAACAAAAAAAATGTTTATCCTGAAAAAAATCCCAAGGAGTAAACCTAGAAGAAGAAAGTAACTCCACACTAAGTTTTAATACAACGTCAGAAAAAAATAACATCCTTGTCACAAGGACTACAAGAATACCTGGAAAAAATAAAACATGAGATCTAATGGAATATCCGGGATGGGAGGATATGGTAAGAAAAATTAATATATTAGAAAATACGGTACTAAACTTTTCTCAAGAACTGAACTTCCTCAAAATCAGAATAAGTCAAAGAGAAAACAACTACTCCATGAAACAAAAAGAAAAAATTAAATTATATCAAGAAATTGAATAAGCAGGACAAAATACAAGCCAAAAATAACTGACTTGGAAATCAGTTCAAAGAGTAATAATCTCATAAAAATCAGATTACTTGAAATTTATGATCCTGCCAAAAAAAAACTTAGATATACTATTTCAAGAAATTATAAATTTATATTTCACATACCTCTGAAAATCAAATAACAAAGTGAAAACTAAAAGAATTTATTAGTAACCTTCTAAAAGAAATCCTAAAATGTAAATTCTCAAGAACATCATACCCAGAATCCAGTACTTCTGAATCAAATAAAAAGTACTTCAAGCAGTCACAAAACAAAAAAATTCTTAAATGCCAAGGAGTTACAATCATAACCCCACAATATTTAGCAGCTGTCACAACAAAAAAAGAAGGAAGAATGTGGAATGCAATCTTTCAAAAGGTAAAACATAGACACATCCAAGAATAACTTATCAGGCAAAACTGAGTACAATTTTACAGGGAAGAAAATTAATAAAACAAACTAAGAATTCCCGATGGAAAGTGTATAGGCTTTTTTTTTTTTGGTTGAATTATAAATTCAGAAGATGAGAAAAAGAGAGACAGACAAAGAGACAGATACAGAGAGAGAAACAGAGATACAAGAGGCAGAGACAGAAACAGAGAGAGAGAGATAAAGAGTGAGACAGCGACAGAAACACAGAGAGAGAGAGAGAGAGGGGGGGGGGGAGGAGGGGGGAGAGAGGGAGAGAAGAAAGGAGGGAGAGAAATGGAGCTATATACAAATTAAAATAGTTATAACAATATACTAAAAAAAAAACCAACTTATTTTTCTGAGCTATAACAGAAGTGACCATAGATTAATTATGCCCAATTGTATATAATCATGCATCAAAAGAGTTTTAACAAAGTACATGTACTAATACCCAGGTATAAAGAATAGAAAAGTGAATATAGTCCATAGGCATATTCTCAAGTCTAGACTCTAAGGTGGTATATATGTACCCCAGAGTATGAACAAGATGATGTACTGAGGTATAGAAAGAAACTTCTAAAATTTGTATTCATATTTATTTTATCAAAAAAGAAAATTTAAATTTTACTAATACATAATATACAGGTTGAAATTGTTATTCTCACTTCATTGGTATGGCAGATTGTTATATGTCACATAACTTGAAAGGAGAGAGCCATACAATGTGAAATGGTTAACAATAATATCTACTTTTTTTTTAAATTTAATTTAACATGAATAGTAATATATTACAATTTTACTTACCTAGTTATAGATTATATTATCTATTTTAACTAGACTAAATATTATAAAATGTAAAAGAAGTCTAAAAAGATTACTGTAAAAACTCACAAATTAAAGACAATACTAATGACATCAGTACAAAGAAACAAAAGGAAAATAACAGAGAGGACACTTTTCTTACTTTTTGTGGTTCCTCATTAGCCGAATTAAGAGAAAAAAAGATCTATTCTCAGCTGACAAAAAGTCTGCCAAAACATTTGGAAATAATCAAAATAATTTGAAGTATGAAATTCTGCCCATTATCTTTAAAGATGAACCTTTCCTTAAGTGTCACTTGTGCCTTAAGTAATGTGAAGTCATCATGATGAAGGAAATGCTTAAAAGCTAAGCTTTTGTTGCCAAAAATAATGTATCTCCTATTAAAAAGTCTCATATCTTTACACCTAGAAAAATCATCAATGGAATTTTCTAACCTGTTTAAAAATCTTTCAAAGGACGAGTTTCAGAGGGATTTAAACCCAATCGTTAAGAAATATAAAAAATGCAAAATATTCTAAATAGTGTGAAAGAACAATCTATTGATATCAGAGAAAAAAATGAAAGCTTATTAGCTGAGTTTCAAATCCCCGCTCCCCCCAAAAAATGCTATTTGGAATTATATAATAAGTGAAGATCACTATTTTAGTGATATTATAATGACTGGCAGAACTAGAATTTGAGCCTAAATCTTCTCACTGAGGCTTTTTCCATTACATCATGCTGTTTTCTGCAAAGTGTATTTTACCTAAGGTTCTCAGTGAGTTGGATCCCCAGATTAAGGTAATAGACTATAGTTTCCATTGCTAACTATATTTCAATAAATTAGTCTATAATTTTTTTATCTTTTATTTTATCATTAATTTTATATTTAAAATGTTCAGCAGATAGTCTATATTCATTTATAAATTGAATACATGGACTAGTAATGTATAAAATACATTGTTAACCATACACAAGATAACTTTTTTAAAAATGAAATAAATATTAAACAATATTTTAAATTTTATTTTATTTGTTGCTCTCAATAAAAATATCAGTATTATTTTTAGTGAGAGCAGTATGATTGAATATACTTCATTTTTTTTAAATCTTGGTTTTTTACATTTTCTGAATCAAGTATCAGGAAATGTAAAGCCAGCGTATATCCATTAGTTTAAGGCTTTATGATTCAGAAATTTAAAGGACTCATTTTAAGTTAATTTTGTTTTGACAATTAGTCTCAATGATTGTCACAGATGAAAATGGATACCTCATAATGATATGCATAAATGTTCATGGGAGACATATACCATTGTCTGAACTTCTGCTATACACACAGGCAATCTCTTATTGAAAGAATATCTAGGAACCATATTTTATTCAAATGCTCTTTTGCATTCAGTAAACTATAAATACCTAAAGAAAAAAATAATCACTTATCTTTCTGAGGTCATTTTCAGATATTTGCTTAGTTTTATATGACAGATCTTAGTTTCTCTGTATTCTTTCATGTTGCCTTCTTAACCTGAAATCATAAGTATTTTTTGACAACAAATTTTTTGGAAGGGGGTTGGGTTAGTAACATCAACATGATTTGCTTCTTTATATGTGTAGCTTTCTCATTTTCAAATACTATGCTCTCTTTACTATCCCAGTATAAATACTCAACTTATTCTTAGTGATATTTATGTCATATATAAGATTTTATTTTAAAATTTTTTTATCAATATTCATTAATGAGATTGTGTAGTGTTATCTTTCTCTGCCTTTTTTTTCCTCTGGTATGAGTATCAAAACCAAATTGTCTTATAAAAGTTGCCTATAAAAATATCTTTCTCAATCATTCAAAATAATTTTATAAGTATTATTTTCTCTTTGAAAATTTGATATAATTTGTATAATCTTGTAAGGGCCCTTTAAATGGGCTGCGCCACAGTGCAATGGGAGATTGAGTGCCCCAGGAAGTATTCTCTGTGAATATTAGGACTGCCCTGTGGGTGGGATGTTGGCCACATTGAGATAGCTTCATAATGGGTGATAGCTCTCTCGCTGGTTGGCTGTGTGTGTATGACCTCATACGCCTTTTATAAGCCCACTGCAGACAACAGTCGCTCTCTTTAACCTGGCTCCCTAGCCTGGGGTAGCCGAGCAAGCTGATGGATAGCCAAGAGGTAAGGATTTTGATAGTGAACATGTGGGTCTTCTGTCCAGGTGTTCACTCGGGAACCAACAAGTCAGGGCATTATGTGAGTAGGTATAATAAAGGCTTTTAAGATTACACATGGCTGTTCTTGAGCATGCTACCGGTTATTAAACTAGATTCCAGAGATCATGGCCAGAGACCTTTGAAGGCCTCAGAGGAGGCGAGCTGGGTAGAGTTGACACTGCAAAGGTCAGTGGTCAAAGGTACTCTGGTGGGTCTAGGACAGACTAGTAATTGTAACTGCCAGGAGGTTATGTTACAAATGGCGCCTGAACATGGGGCGTCAGGAATTATCAGGTTTTGAAAATATTTAATATTCAGAATTAAGATTCTGAAAGATCCGGTAGAAACGCCACTTACGAGGGAAGGCAGGCATATGAACCCAATCAGGCTAAAGGATACATCTGAACATAAGGCTTATATAAAGAGGTTAAAGAGACAGATGGAAGATCTTTTAACAGAGGTCACCACTGAAGAACAGCAGGAAGCTTGTAATCAAGCTCCAAGAATGCTGCCCCCAGACCCATTAAATATCTCCTCCGACAGGGAGCAACCTAGAGCTAATGTGTTTGTATGACAGTATAGAGTACAAAATGCAACAACTAGAAGTTGAGTTAAAAATAGAACGACAAACAATTTAAAAAGAGTTGCTAGAATTGCAGGTTAAACTACAGATTGAGATAGAGAAAGAAGAAAAATCGAGGTTACTACACAAACCAGTGGCTGAAGCTGAAGGAGGGAAATAAATGAAACACATGGACTTCAGTTGGAGAAATTCTTCTTAGTGTTTTTGTTGGTTTACCTTGTGCATTATTCTTTTAAGGAATCTATTGATTACTCTTCCATTGAGAAGAAGTTTAGTTCTTTTTATGTGCAAAGCTCTGGTTGGATTTTAAATTGGCCTTTGGGGAATTTTCCAATTCCTCTTCCCTCAGCCCCACCTTCGTGGGCCAAGGGAGAAGGAGGAGGAGGAAAAGGAAGGGCGATAATATCATCAGCACTGCCCATTAATCCATTTAAAACTCCTGTGTCTTCATTTCAAAAGACAGGAGTAGGCTTTATGGCCCAAGGCAAAAAGGAATTGTGGGGTATTGACTATAATCAGAAAAATTTTAAAAATACAGTTCGGTTAATTTCTAAGAAACCTTACAGGGATAAGACCTTGCAGTTAGAGAGAGTGGAGATTTATACTTATAAAACTGCTAGGATAGTCTTTGGAGAGTTGGAACTCCTTTTTTCTTACCTCATGGATTTTCCACTTCCACAGGTGGGCTTGATTTCCCAACCCCCTACGAGTACTTATGAAACAGTGTTTATGTTTAGAATGGTTTGGAAAATTGCTGTTTTAATCACTAGAATAAATAGACAGTGTGTGATCTTTGACCCAGGAGGAAAAGTAATATCAGATTTATTGATTCACCCTCCTGAAGTACAATTCGGTATCAGAAACTCAAACTTTGATTTTTAGGCAAAAGAATTCAGGGATATAGCCGAGTGTTCTTTTTTCATTAGCTGTATGAGTGGCAGACCACTGAAAAGGTATCAGCTCTTTTAAGAACTTTGAGAGCAAGTGAGAAAGCGCTCAGATAAATATACCCTACATGTCCATTTTCAGAGTGGACCTTCAAATCATTTACAATCAGGCTGATAGAGTCTTATATTTGCAAATTGTGATAACTAAAGAGGAAGCTAGGAGCATGCAGAAGGCTACACAGCTTATCTTTCTTTCACTCTCCTATACTCCCTATAGGACAAAACCCTTATGGTTTGAAATTTAATGTTTTAAGACCAATGGACATTATGGTTTCATTCCAATCTGGAGAAGCAGCTAGACATGTGATCAACCATTTTTCCATTGTAGAAATTTCACATGCATTTAAGACAGTTTATGGACTGGCTTACAGATATTTTGCCTTTAGGTGTTTTTGCATTGAATTTGACTTTGCCCATTCCATTGGCATTTCTTATAATCCTACTAGTAAAGTCATTACTGCACAGATTATATCCCCAAGATCTTTTCTTCTAAACAAGAGAAGGGAATTTTGGGATATGTACAAGATGTGGCAATACATATATGTGATTGCTTGCAATTTTTAAATTTTGATTTTACATTTTTAAACACTTTTGATTTTACATCTTTAAAGTATTTTGATTTTACATTACTAAGTTATTTTGATTTTATATTTTTAAGTTATTTTGGTTTTATATTTTTAATCTATTTCGGTTTTACACTTTTACATTATTTTGGTTTTACATTTTTAAATTCTTTGCATTTTACCTTAGCAATGCACTTCGGATATACACAGAAAGTGCAGCTAAGTGACAGACTGACTAACTTTTGTCTGACTTTTATTAATCTTTTTGACAACAACTTTGTTTCCACTGTGATGTGGAAAGGCCTGGATGGCATTTGGAAAGGCCCAAGTTGGGCCCCGGGTACATTCCTTCCTAGGTGCAGATCCAGTAGCAGAGTTGATCCCCACCAGAGACATTTGTAACCTGGGGATCCAAGAGAAGGACCAGACAACAGCCCAGAGGGACCAGCCAAATGTCAGCAGCCCTCCAGATGCTGATGGCAGCAATGTCCCCCCTGACCATGACACCAGAGACATCAGACACAGCTCCAGTGTTGCAGCTGAAATGGACTGTCTTGGGTGATATGCAATATAAAGGCTGTGAATGGATGGTGGGCCTGCTTGCTCCTCCCGTGGCTACTTGGTGGCCTGGGGAGAGGCTTTGCCCTATGCTTTCTATTGAAGGACTATGCTTTTAAATTAGTGGGTGAAAAACCAACACACCCACCTGCCGTTGTTACTGAGACAATGTTACTGGACATGACTTTGCTTATGTGCACCTGTGAAACTAGAATTGCTCTAGAATTGTGAAAAGTGCAATAGAGAATTGTGAGGAACTAGAATTGGTCTAGAATTGTGACAACCTACCTCACTGATATTTAATTGTTAATTCGAATTGTGATGTTTTACCTTGTTGACTTCTCACCTCAGTGTTGACATTCTACCTCATTGGCATCCAACCTATTTGGCTTATTATCTCGAGTATGACTTTGATGAATGGGTCGAACACTTGGGCCACTGTTGAGCCTGGTTCTCATTGTCATACTTCTGTTTACTGATCTGCTGCTTTGTACCTCCTTGGGCATAACACTCTGTCATCTCATGGATCAAGTGAACTATAGCTGGTGCTAAAAGTTTAGCTTGATGAGATGTGCGGTTCCCACAAAACAAGAGAAGGGAATTGTAAGGGCCCTTTAAATGGGTAGACACAGTGCAACGGGAGATTGAGTGACCCAGGAATATCTATGGATATTAGGACTGCCCTGTGGGTGGGATCCTGGCCATATTGAGATAGCTTCATAATGGATGACGGCTCTCTCGCTGGTTGGCTGTGTGTGTGTGACCTCACAGGCCCTTTATAAGCCCACTGCAGACAACAGTCGCTCTCTTTAACCTGGCGCTCTTTACCCTGGCTCCCTAGCCTGAGTGGCCAAGCTGAGATGGGTAGCCGAGAGGTAAGGATTTTGGTAGTGAACACGTGGGTCTTCTGTCCAGGTGTTCACTCGGGAACCAACAAGTCAGGGCATTATGTGAGTAGGTATAATAAAGGCTTTTAAGATTACACATGGCTGTTCTTGAATGTGCTATCGGTTATTAAACTATAGATTCAAGAAATGGTGGCCAGAGACCTTTGAAGGCCTCAGAGGAGGTGAGCCAGGTAGAGTTGACACTGCAAAGGTCAGTGGTCAAAGGTACTCTGTTGGGCCTAGGGCAGACTAGTAATTGTAACTGCCAGGAAGGAGTGCATGTTACACTATCTGAACCTGAATTTTTTTTTTCCTTTTGTATGTAGGTCATGATTCTTTCTGGATTGTGATATTTAAGATCTCATTTTTTTTTATTTTCAGTTTGCTTTTATTTTTCTAGGTGATCATCTATTTCTTTTAAATTCCTACTTTGCTAATATATACTTCTATGTAATAGTTTCTAGTTATTTTTATTTCCTCCCTGTGCTGATTTTCCCTTTTTCATTTTTTTATTTTATTAATTTGATTTACTTTTGTTTTAATTAATTTTCTTATTGAAAAACTGCCTTTAATTAAAAAAAAAAAGCCCTGGACTTTACTTATCTTTGTGTAGTGTTTTTATTTTCATTTCCAGATATTTTTAGATGAATGGTTTGCTAGAAACCCTCCCCCATTCTATATTTTTGAAGATAACTTTTTGAACTCAAGTATCACACTTTATCTTTATCTCTGTTAAACGCCATTCTAACTATAGGAAACTATGAGAGGAAATTGCCAGAGCTTTCTTTCATTAAGAGATTATCTCAGATTCTGTACTACAATGACTTGCCCTAGTATTGACACTAAGACATGCCTTCTGACATCTAAATCAAATCACTAACAATATGACACCACTTTTGCTGGCTTGTAAACGTTTATTTTCCTATAGTCACAGAAGAGAGAAATCTTCTGGGGACAGGCTGGCCCCATCTATGAAATGAGATTTCTTTCTTTTCTGCATGTTCTTGCTATCTCCATTAATTAAACAACTTTCTTTGCATTTGTCCTTCCAGGATGGGAGTGGATTCTACTGACTTTTAACAATTCTGTTGTTTTTTTGTTGTTTTGCTGCTGTGGCAACCACCTGTGATGTTTGTACATCTGGGATAGGTGTGGCTTTCACCACCTGTCAGCAATCTGTCACACATCTGCATGTCTGTTGAATGGAAGAGTTTTACTCTTCAACTAAATTTCTATGAGTCAAGTATCAGGAAATGTAAAGCCAGAGTATACTCATTAGATTAAGACTAGCATCATGATTCTGAGAGATAGATGAGTTCACATCTAGGGGTATTATGTAAGTATAGTCTCAACTTCTGTGAGAGTGCCTCATTACATCTGTTGAGATCTTGTGGAATACATGCCCATCTTTTGAAACATATAGTCTACACTGTGGGAATACTTAATCTGGGGGTCCATGAACTGATTTGTTTGTCTGAAAAAAATATTTTGATAGCTGTATTTTGATATATTTGCTTATTTTTGTAATGATATATATTTTATTTTATACATTTAAAACAATTTTTAAAGGGGGTCAGAGGCTTCTCCAAAAAGGCCTATGGAACAAAAATAAATTAAGAATCCCTAGTTTAGAGAATCTCCTCTGATTTCTGTATGTTCTGGTTGAAGCACATAAAGGAGAATTGGAAAAAAATACACAAACAGTAATTTGGAAGTTCTTCTAACACCTGGACATAAAAGGCAAACACAGTGCCTCTGCCACAACGTTTTGTTACTTGATTATGAACTTTTACTATTCTTTAATTATTTTCTATGTATTTCCCTTATAATACCAAATAGATTACAAACTTCTTGAGGAACAGAGATTATACCTTCTAAGTATACCATTCTGTAATCATGTATATATAATATATATGCATATATATACATATATATGTGCATATATATACATACATATATACATACATATACACACATATATACATACACACATATATACACACATATACATACACACATATATACACACATATACATACACACATATATACACACCTATATACATACATACATATAAATATATATATATATATATATATATAATACCCATGCACGCATACACACACACACATAGACACAGTCCTCCCAAAGGGGAATAGTGATTAGACTTGTCATTTCATTGGTGCAGGGAACTGTTAGTGAGGAACTTGCTATACTCATATAGGTAGGAACCTTCCCTACAACTTAAAGTCTTAGAGAATTGTCTAGAGAGCCATGAAAGCTTACTTAAATAACTTTCTCAGGATCACATATTCACCACACCAGATTCTCTCTTTATCTTTGACTCTATCTCTGTCTGTCTCTATCTGTCTTTCAATTTCTCTGTCTCTCTCCTCTCCTCTCCTCTCCTCTTCTCTCTTTCTCTCCCCTCCTCTTCTCTCTCTTCCTCCCCTCCTCTCTCTCTCTCTCTCTCTCTCTCTCTCTCTCTCTCTCTCTCTCTCTCTCTCTCTCTCTCTCTCTCTCTCTCTCTCCCTCCCTCCCTCCCTCTCTCTCTATCCTTCTCTTTTCTCTCCTCTCCCCTCCTCCCTTTCTCTCCCTCCCTTTCTCTCTCTCTCTCTCTCTCTCTCTCTCTCTCTCTCTCTCTCTCTCTCTCTCTCTCTCTCTCTCTCTCTCTCTCTCTCTCTCTCATCTCTGTTTCTGTCTCTGTCTCTCTCTGTGTCTCTATCCCTTTGTCTCTGTCTATCTTTGTCTTCTGTCTGTCTGTCTCTCTCTCTCTCTGTCTCTCTTTCTCTCTCTGTCTCTACTTCTGTATATATGTATCTCTGTGTGTGTGTGTGTGTGTGTGTGTGTGTGTGTGTGTGTGTGTGTATGTTTCACAGTATGTGATGGGGGGTATTATTAAGACATTGTATAAGGAGAAAAGACCAAAAAAAGTGGAAGCTTTGGGTAGGTTTTCAGGGAACTCACTGGAGACAAATGATCTGTTTCATGATTTTTCCTAAGGTTTGGTCCTAACTATATTGCTTGGATAATGTTCTTCACCCTGCTTACTGAGTACCTGGTGATTTATGGACATTTCTAATGAGAATCCTCTTGAGATATGATCAGAAGTGATGACACATTCATTGAATAAAAGAATTTGGCAGGGCAAAGAAAAAGAGCTCTCATGTCCTGAGAATGAGTCTATGACCCACTTTTTCATCTGTTTAACAAATATTATTGAGTGCCTACTTTATATGAGGTGCTATGAATGGCATAAGAATGAAATACAGTTTTTGCTCTTTAGAGACTTAATAATATAAAGCAGCATCTTGGCAGAGATATTAAACAGTGACTTGGGATCATGGATTAGGAATTTCTGAATCCTACACTTCATTTTACAGATGTGGACCAAGGTAGAGAATACTTAAGTGGTTTGCCTAAGGTCACATAGCTATTAGGTGGTTTTTTTGGTTGTTTGTCCTTCATTCTTTAAGAGGACCATGACATGAGGGAGTGATGCCATGACATGCAAGTGAATTGGATTTAAGTGAGATGGGACTATACAAAGTCACCTTGCCTTACTTTCCCCTCCAGAACCATCTGGGTTCAGTGGCCAGATATAGATCAGGATAATAAGAAACAGCTGTGGATGCAGTGGGGGAACTTATATCACACACACACACACACACACACACACACACACACACACACACAATTGTGATAGATATGGATATTTTATCTTTATGTGTATATTTTAGATATATGTGTGTATAAATGTGTGTGTATTATTCCTAGCCAAAATATAAACAATTGCTAATTATATTCATTCTGAGCCAGTCAGGGCCCAAACAATTACTAAGTGGAGCTTGGCTTGGAATTTATCACTGTTTAATCATTGAAAGCCAGAGAGATTTGGGTTTAAGTATCTAAGACACTATTCGAACATAGGTCTTCCTGACTCCAACTTCAATGTCCTATCCACTATACTGTTCAGACTTGAAGGACACTAGAGGATCAGGCAAAAATGGGATCTTTCTGAAAGGTAGGAAATCCTAGAAATACATCCTGAAGAGGAGGCTAGTAAAGCAGAATACTTGAATTAGGACACCTCATAAGAAAGAGTTAGAACAAATTGTAGTCTATGTTGAAAAAATAATTTAGCTACATTGTGCAAAATATTTTACAAACTCTCACATTTTATTCCAATGGACAAAAGATAGAGATGTGCACTAAACCTTAGATGTATTCAGAACTATTGAAAAGACTGGACCCTAAGAGTAAAAATTATCATTCATAGTCATTTGGCAGGAGGTCCCCAGCGTAGCATTGAAGCTCTATGATGTTTAATATATTTCATCAATGACTTTAATAAAGCACAGTTAGCATGCTTGTTAAATTCCCAGGCAGACAAAGTTCAGAGGTGTGGCTAACACTGATTAGAGCAATGGTGTCAAATTCAAATAGAAATGATGACTACTAAACTGGACATGAGGATTCCAGTGGATGCAGATTGACTTAAAAAATCACATGTTAATATTATCTTTGTTTTATTTAAGTTTTATCTATTTGTCTAAATATTTCCCAATTACATTTTAATCTGGTTCGATCTACCCTAGGAAGTGTTTTGGGGCTGTGTGCAGATTCATGCTTGACACTTCTAGTAGAGTCAGAAGCCAAAAAAAGCCTGGAACATAGTAAGTGCTTAATAAAATGCATACTCCTTTCCACTCCTTTGCTATTAGAATGTGAGAAAGTATTGTTGACACAATTCCTGGCACAATTTAAGTGCTTGATAAAAATTTGTTGACTGATTGATAACATTGACAAAGGAAAGTAATAGTCTAGAAAGTTCTTAATTATTTTTGTGTTATGGATCCTTTAGCAATCTGATAAACCCCAGGGATGCTTCTCAAAATAATGTTTTTAAATGCATAAAATAAAATACATAAGATTACAAATAAAAACAAATATACTAAAATAGTTATCAATGTTTTAAAAATTCATTGATGTTGGATTAAGAATCTCTCATCTCAAAGAAGGGTTTTTAGATCATGCTATGTGATCAGCCAAAGGAACTAGGATTGTTTATCCTACAAAGGAGAAGTATAAGTGGACACAAGTTCTGTAAATATTTCAAAATGACTAATCTGTAGAATCAGTTATGTTTCAGTCAGGCTTAAGTTATGAACTTGAAGTCACGAAGAACTGAGTTTAAATGGCTTTAAACTCTTTCTTAAGTTTTATTAATTTATATAAATTAATTTATTATTATTATTAATAAATATTATTCATTAAATTTTATTTAAATTTATTAAATTTATTTTTATTAAGTTTTATTACTTTTTACTTTTACATTAAAAATAGTTATAGATGATTCCTACTTTATGAGAGAGGTGTTGTAACAATGCAAAGCACCTAAGTAAAATTAACAATTTAGTGACTTCAATTGAAAGTGAATGAAACAGTTCACATTTGTAGCACCCTCCCCATCTTGCTTCAAAAAAAAAAAAAAAGATGGAAATTTATTTTTCTCTTTCCCAACCACTACGTCCAGGGAAAGAAAAGGGGAGAAAGTGTAGAAGAGAGGAGGGGAGAAAAAGCAAGGGAAGAGAAGACAAGAAAAGAATAAATGTCTTGTAACAAATATCTATAGTCTGATAAACAAATTCCTTCAATGGTTTTATGCCAAATGAGAGTTGTTGCAGGATTATACTATATAATATAACTAATATAATAATATAGATAAAGTCTTTGCAAACCTTAAAGCACTCTGTAACTTTCAGTTATCATTATTACCATCTGAAAGTGGGATTTTTCTTCTATTTAGTATTTATTTCTAAGAAGAGTAAGTAGAAGGTTGGTTGGTTTGTTTGTAAAAAAAAAAAAAAAAAAAAAAAAAGATTTAGATTTAACGTAATTTTTTTTAAGTTCCCAAAGGTCAGTTTTCTAGAACTAGAACAAACTGCCTAGGAGAGTATTGTTGTTTTTCATCCTTGCTTCTCAGAGAAGAGCAATGACATCATGGGATGATTGGTATTTTGCCAATGAATTGGATTTTAGAGAGGCAGAGTATCATAAAGTCATTAACCTCATTGACTCCTTCAGAGTTATCAAAATTCAGTGGAGGGCAAAACTGAAAATGATTGGTGATAGCCTGGGATGATGTGTTGAGCTGTTTTATAACTTCTATTAGGGGTCTTCAGTCTAGGCCACATGATTATTTGGCCAAAATTTTGTAAAGGGAATACCTGTTAAGGTGAAAATTGGACTGGATAATCCCCAAGATTCCTTGAAATTCTAGTATTCTAGTAGCTTTCTATCATCATTTGGAATAAATTGTGCACTTAGATTCTTCTCTGTTGTTCTGGTTTCTTAAAAGTGATGCCAACAAGATGCAAACTCTATTAAACTTGGTCTACCAAAGAAGGAAGCTTTCAGGAATGAACCCAATAACCAACTAACTACATTATCCATAAACCAGCATAGCTAAATTCACAGAAGTTTATCTGCCAAAATTTAGCTACAAAGGAATAATTTTTTTTTCAAACATGTCAATTCAAATTCACCAACTTCTAATGTTTGGAGAGGTGAGGATTTTCACCAGTGGAAAGAAAGTTCATACTAATGAAAAATTAAATTATTGAATTATAAAGAGTAATCATTAATATTTTCTACATTTTTCGGCAAAACCTTTGTACTCCTACTTTTATTGATTTTATTTACTTTCCAGGGGAAAGGAGAGATATATTTTTATTGAACACAATTGTGGATATCAATGTTGAAAGGAACAAGAATTTTTCATTTTCAGTTTCTCTATTCTCCATTTTAAATATTCACTAACCTATGCCGTATAATGGAGAATATTCTGATTTTTAAAATAATAGCAAGAGGAAAAGGGGAAAGGAAATAAGCATCTATGGAGTACTTACTCTGTGCCAGCCACTAAGCTAAGTACTTTTACCCATATCCTCACAGCAATGGTAGAAGGTAAATTCTATTATGACTCCTACTTTGTAGTTGAAGAAAGTGAGAAGAAAAGAGGTTAAGTTACTTACTCAGTTTATACAGTTAATAAGTGCTGAAAGCCATATTGGGTTAAGGTTTTCCTAATTCCAGGCCCAGTATTCTATTAACTGTGTGCCATCATTGTGCTACTTAAAAAATAATAGCATTTTATTTTAAAAATATATGCAAAGATAGTTTTCAACATGCATCTTTGCAAAACCTTGTGTTCCAAACTTTTCTCCCTCTCTTCCCCACCCTCTCCCCTAGATAGCAAGTAATCCAATATATGTCAAACATATGGAATTTTTCCATACATATTTCCACAAATATCATGTTGTATTAAAAAATCAGAACAAAAAGGGGAAAAATGAGAAAGAAAAAATGCAAGCAAACAACAACAAAAGTGAAAATTCTATTTTGTGATCCATACTTGGTCCCCACAATCCTCTCTCTGGGTGCACATGACTCTCTCCATCACAAGACCATTGGAACTATCCTGAAACACCTCGCTGTTGAAAAGATGCATGTCCATCTGTAGTGTCCAGACCAGCTTTCTTGAGGATCTCTAGATGGGCCTTGCTCTTAGATGGAGAAGTGATGAAGGCAGGAGAGCTACCACCAGGCTGGTCAAGGGAGTCTGGGTCTGAGGTCAAGCTCAAGCGCACACACTCATTTCCAGTTCTCTCAGCCCTTAAATACCTTAGTACAATTACATCACTACAGCACACTGAGCATGTGCCAACTGTAGAACCATTACATCACCATATCACACTAAGTATATGCCAACTAGAGTGATTACATCATTACATCACACTAAGTATATGTGAACTAGAGGACCATTATCTCATCAATTATACTGAGTAAACACCTTGTTGTAAATATTTTTGCTTCAAATGTACTTTTCTCAGAGTTCCCCAATATCTGTGGTCTTCTATATCCATCAGAATTTATCATCATATAATCTTGTTATTGCTGTATACAATGATCTTCTGGTTCTACTCACTTCACTAAGCATTAATTCATGTCTCTCCAGGCCTTTCTAAAATTATCCTCCTGATCATTTCTTATAGAACAATAATATTCCATTACATTTATATACATTAACTTATTCAGCCATTCTCCAACTAATGGGCATCGACTCACTTTCCAGTTCTTTGCAACTACAAAAAAGGGCTGCCACAAACATTTTTATTACATTTTTGGGATACAGGCCCAGAAGAGACATTACTGGATCAAAAGGTATGCACACTTTGATAGCCCTTTGGCCAAAGTTCCACATTGTTCTCCAGAATAGTTGTGTCAGTTCACAACTCTACCAACAATGTATTAGTTCTGAGTTTTCCCACATCCCCTCCAACATTCATCATTATCTTCTTCTGTCATCTTAGTCAATCTAAGAGGTGTCAGGTGGTACAACAGAGATGGCTTAATTTGCATTTCTCTGATCAACAGTGATTTAGAGCATTTTTATATGACTAGAAATTTCTTCATCTGAAAATTGTTCCTATCCTTTGATCATTTATCAATTGGAGAAAGCTTTGTATTCTTATAAATTTGAGTCAATTCTCTATATATTTTATAAATGAGAAAAATCAGAACAGTTGGATATAAAAAATTTTCACAGTTTTCTGCTTTCCTTCTAATCTTGTCTGCATTGGTTTTGTTTGAACAAAAACTTTTTAATTCAATATGATGAAAATTACCCATTTTGCATTTTATAATGTACTCTACTTCTTCTTTGGTCCTAAATTCCTTCCTTTTCCATAGATCTGAGAGGTAGACTAATACCTAGCTGAGGCTAGTGAAAAGTTTAGATTGAAGGTAAGATCTTTAATAGGAAATAGGAAAGAAAAAAAATTCTCCCATGTCAAAAGTTTTTATTCATTATCTTTATTATGGATACTAACAAATGGATCTGAACCCCCATGTCTATATATGCAAGGCACTATACATACAAAGAGGAAAGAATACTGAGTTATCACTCTATTAATCTATTTTTTAAAATAATACAATCAGGGTTCAGTGACTTGACCAGGGTCCCACAGCTAGAAAGTTCTGAAGCTGATTCTGTTCTGAAAAAGTTCTGAAAGTCCTGATTCCACGGACAGTGTTTTATCCACTATACCACCTAGTTGCTCCTTAATCAATTGTTTTATTAGACACCACAAGTTTGAGAGTTGCTAACTGACCAGTGCCCATCAACTCATACTAATTAAACTTTTTATTTTCCAAAAAAAAATATGACTTCCTTGACAGCATAATTAAACTGGGATCTTGAAGTTGTCTTATTTTAATAATGCATTCTATTAAGAAGAAACATACACAGATTTTTATTCCTTACCCTGAGTGTTTAGTTATCCATTATTGCTCATTTTAATTTAAATTAATGCAATATCTAGATATATAATAAGTGCATACAGATTGAGTGAATTTTACTTGACCAATAAAACTTAATTTTCTCACTCCAAACTCTCCAGATTCTTTGTGAGGAGTCACAATGGAAAGGATACTAGATTTAACACCAGAAAAAAAAATTGAAATCTCTCTGTATTAAACTTAGTAAAGTGACTTAATTCACCTGGGCATCAGTATCGTTATCTGTAAAATGTGGGAAGAGGAGCCTAGCTAATTGTTAAGGTTCATTCCAGATGTATATGCTATGATCATAGATGTTATTTTTGCAGATTCCAAGACTAAAATGAGTCTTCTCATTAGACTTAAATCCTATTACTGACCAGTCCAGTAATATAAAACTGCCAATGCAATCAGAGCCAACAAGTGAATTCATCATTTGCATTTCCTAATCCTAAATTAAGTATAACTACAAATTTATAACAATGGAAATTTATGGTTTTAAAGTATCACTTATATGGATACTTCTTCATGACATAACCACAATAGTTGATTTTTGCAAAATTGTATCATTCTTTTCAATATGTCAACCCCAATCCATTTTACAATCTGTTTCAATATAGTTTGGTGGTCAATTGTTTAAACTGTAATGGCATAATGTCTTGCCCAGTGTCCTCTGACTTACAGAAAAGCCATCAATTAAAGGAAAATAGTCTGCAAGAACCCTGAAATGTTTCCAGAAATTGTGGAATGGCTTCTATCATTAAATGGCATACTTTGTAAAAGATTAGAAAATATAAGAAAATCCCTTCTGGTAAATAATAGTACCCAATGTATCTGTCTATTAAGATTTTTTTGGTTTTTTAGGTTTCTTGTTTGTTTTCTGAATTTGTTTTTTGTTTTTTCCAATAACCAATCCATAACTCTAACTGATGTTAGCCATTTCTACTGTTTCCTTGATCTTCCTCTAGGATTAATCTGGAGGGATGGAGTGGAGTTTTCCTTGGTGAAGTGTGATAAAATTTATTGATTCTTTAGTGAGTCATTCCTAATAATTTTTTTAGTATTTAGATATACTCCACTCCAACAAATGAACAAGTCTATGTTTACTTTCATATTTGATTCTGAGCAAATACTTTGGAAGTTTATGTTTACATAGAGAAATGTATACACCTAACCAATATGAACACAGGACTTAGATCTTTCTATTTTCAACAGAACAGTTTGATCCTTTAAGGTATAATGAGAGTTTATTTTCCAGGTCTCTTTCACCTGGAGTTCTTGCTAATATTGTTAAAGAGCCAGGAAGTAGATGATTATATTTCTCATTCATTCATATTAATTAAAATCCTTTTTTATACATAGGTTCCAACCTCAAGTTCTTTGCACCTGCCTTTGGCAGCCTGTTTCTTGATCTAATGACAGAAGTAAACCAATTTAAGTGACAAAAGATTTGCATGTAGCCTTTTCTATGTATTTTGACTTTTATTCAGTTAAAATGACACATTTATCCTTAGGCTCTAATATCACTTATAAAATAAAACAAAAATATGAATAGAAAAATAAATAAATTGCTCTTTTCCAGAGCATAAGCAGTACTTTGTGGTGATAAGGGGAGGGAGAATTAAATCATTAGAAAACCTAGGCCTTCTGTCCTTGAAGTTAATACTAGAAAATGAGGGTATTTTTCAAGAACAGTCATAATCAAAATGATGCCTAAAACAACTAAATCATTGAGCTTGATAATCTATTTGCAGTGGAAGAGCACATTTTTAGATGTTAAGCAGAAACACTGATTGAAGTCCATTTTATGGGGGTTCCTTTTGGTTCCTGGCTTTAATTAGGAAGAGGCAGCCAGGTCTAATGTGTTGCTCCACAGTGAATTATTATATTGGTATGATAAGACATCCTTGCTATAGTAATGTAATAGGTTTTTAGAGAGATTGGTGACTCCTTGCCACTCAATTCAAGTCCCAGAATCAAAGAATTCCACAATAGCCTTTTTTTGGTACCACTAGGGCCTGAGTTGCCCTAATAAATTCCTTTTAGTGGTTTAATTTATTCAGATTCATAATATTTGACATAATGATTATGTAAAATATGGTCATTGGTTCAAATCAAATGGAAATTTTTGGTGTGAATTCAAATAATGAGACCAGTTCAGGGCATTCTTTATTCTCATTGATCAGTACCTAGCTGTGCTGTACACATTAGTAAATCCCACTACAAAGAAGGAGGAAGCAGAGAAGGAGAAGGAGAAAGAGCAAGAGCAGAAGGAGGAGGAGAACAAGAATAAAAACAAGAAGGAGGAGGAGGGGGAAGAAAAGGAGAAAAAGGAGCAAGAAGAAGAGGAGAAAGAGGAGAAGGAAGAAGAGGAAAAAGAAGAGGAGAAGAAGGAAAAGGAGGAGAGAAAGGAGGAGAGGAAAGAGAAGGAGGAGGGGAAGGAGAAAGAGGGAGAGGAGGAGGAAGTGGAGAAAAGAGAAGAATGAGAAGAAAAAAGAGGAGGAAGAGGAGGAGGAAGGGAGAGGAAAAGAAAGAGGAGGAGGACAAGAAGCAGGAGAATAATAAAGAAGAGGAGAAATGGAAGGAGGAGAAAAAGAAAGAGGAGGAGAATAAAGAGGAAGAGAAATGGGAGGAAGAGGGGAAGGAAGAGGAGGAAAAGGAGGAGGAGAAGGAATTTTATATAGTTTTATGTAATACCCTGCATATGTTATCTCATTTGATTTTACATCTAGTTGTATTTAACAAATCACTTACACTTCTCATTAGAGTAAAGCAAAACAAGTTAATTAGGGAAAGCATGTTACTATCAGGCCACAAGCAAACACAATCTTTATTCAATCTGTCCTATGGTATCCCTCTCCACTCTCTTCCTTCTCCCTCACATTGAAATCAAACCTTTCCCCATTCCCCAAGATCTTTTCATGCTACGAAAGAGGAAACTAATCATTTTCTAATGGACATTAAATGGGCAGCCAACAGTCATTCTGGGGGTATGCTGATCACTCTGCATGCCTCAAATGATTATGGGATCCTTAGCTGCCCTGCCCATTAGCTCCTTGTCCTGCACTGATTGCTCTGGCTCATCAAGTTGGGAAGAAAGCTCTTGGCAGCTCTGGCTATTCAAACACCTCACTAGTATCAGAAAGAATACTAATCTATAACTCTCTCTAGCTCCAAGAATGAGAATACTGCTTGAATGCCCATGCTCCCAGCCAGATTAGTCCCCGCATCCCACTTTTTCTTCTTCCCAGTGTTCTTTAAAAAAATCTGTTGCTATGTTCTTATCCTTTCGGAGTCCTCATCCCCTGGGCAGTATCATCCCAGGAAGGGAAGACAAATTAAGCTATATTTGTACATTGAAGTACTGGTAAGGTAACAGAATGTCTCATTTAACTTAAAAATACTCTGGCTTTTTTTCTTTCTCCTTACTAGTTTTTGCCTAGAGAGCAGAAATAATAGTAACCATAGTAGAGAAGGAAAGGAAGATGATTATTACATATTTTCATTAACACATCACACATGTGTATGTACACACATACATACATTATATATAATATACAATATATGCGTGTAATATAATACAAAAATTCCCAGAGTTTTTGTTAGAAATGTACCATAATCTTGTCTGTCATTAAAATTCATTGTGTGTCCTTAGGGAAACTATTTCTTCATCCAATAACATTTTATTAAGGTTTTTTTTTAATTGAAAAGTTCAGAAACCACATGCCATAATGGATAGACATCTGTCCTTTTAGAATCAAGAAGACTTGGGTTGAAGGCCTGACTTTGAGATTCTAGTTGTATGATCAAGGTCAAATAACTTAATCTCTTAGCTTTCCATCCCCCAATACATTGTAGATGAGTTGCTATTCCTTTCCAATCGAAAGAATTTCATAGCAAGAGTGATTCATATTGCTGAAATCACAAGTCCAGACCAACCCTCCTCCCTCTACTTCTGTCACCCATTGTATAAACTACTGTATAAGATTCTGAGGAAGATTCACAGATAATTCTAACATTGTCCCTGTTTTACTATTGTCCACCTGGTTTACTATCTAGGACTATGTAAAGCATGGATAATGAAACTGACTTTACTTCATAAGATCTTTGTGTGATGTATATAAATAATTTTTAAAATTAAGTTAAGATTGTGAAAATGAAGACACCCTATATTTTGTGATTGAGACTACAAGGTAGCAACAGTTGGATATGTCCAATCCAGTGTAAGAGTGGAAGATGCAATTTTCCTCTTCATTCCTATGCAGTATGCCAAAAAAAGTCACAAGCATATTATGAATAGGAATAATTAAGAAAACAAACCTTAATGGGCAAAGAACTGAAATAAATAAGGTTTTCTTCTCTGTCTATTGATTTAGTGCATCTAAGACTTCTCTGTAATAAAGTCTGTTCCTTCATGTGGACTTCTTCACTGCCATAAGGAAATAAAGAGGAAGCCAGATGCCAGAAACATGGCAATGCATTCACTTAGGCAGAAAACATGTAGAAAGTTTGTACTTTTCAGAATACCTTTTATAATGCCAAGAGTGACTGGATAGTGAGATCTGTATTCAGCCTTGAGCAATGTTCTCCATGGATTGGAGAGGAGGGGGATAAAACATGCTTCTTTGGACAAACACATGACTACAACTTTTTCAGAAGTATAAAATACAGTTTTAGGTTTTCTCTTGACTTCTTCTAGCTCTCACTTTTCCATTCCATGCCTTCCCTAAGAGAAAAATAAATCTATTCTACATAAAGTGATATGTGTGCTTTGCCCTGCAGCAGCTGGAAGAGCAACTCCAAGGAAATATACAACCCAAGATCCATAGATGAGATAGTAATAATAAATAAATAATAATGCTAGAGTTTATATAATGCTTTATAATTTGCAAGGCAGTTACAAATTTCTCATTCTAATCTTACAACAATCCCAGGAGATAGGTGTTATTATTATAATCATTTTATAGATGAGGGAACTAAGGCAGATAGAGTTTAAATGCCATTCCCAGGGTTATACAAATAGCTGGTGTCTGAGATCAAAGTTGAACTCAGGTCTTCCTAACACCAGATCCAACATTATGCACTGTACCATCTAGCTACATAGAACCTTGGCAATAGAAGTGCAGAGAGGGAGGGGAGGAGAATGTTAAGGGGATAATTTTTGTTTGTTTTTTCTCCCAAATCCATTGCCTTCTGGGACAAAAAGGGCACCTTGATTCATACATTTTACTCCTTCTTTCCTATTACTCCACCATTCCATCCAGTGAGAATTATATATCAAAGGACTTAGTTTGAATGCTTGTCTTTACCCCAGATTCCCTGTGTGGCCATCAGTGAGTTACTTAACTTCTCAGGATCTGTTCTCTTGTCTTTAAAAATGGGAATGATATTACCTGGTTATTCCCTGCCTCAGAATGATAAATGTGATTAATAAGATAGAGAGGGGTGAAAAACACCCATTCAGAGTTCTGAGCTCCTCAGAGATAGAACTAAATAAAAATTAGGTGATACATATTAGTGTTCATCATAGACATGCTAATGAAAAGAGAGCTAAATGAGAAAAGATAGTGTTGTGGACATTAGAGAGAGTTATTATAAATTTCAAAAATCCCTTTTAAGACTTGGAGTAAGGCTGTGTCTCATTAGTGAGAGTGCCTGATCCACTCCATCATATAACCTCTGGGAGATTCTAATGAGAGCTGTACCTTTTCTCTTCCCAACCCCCACAAAGGATCACCTCAGTCTTCACTTAGTTATTACACAGAAATAACTGAAAAAAACCAAGGCTGTTTTAAAGCAGCTAAAGGCATGTATTCTCTAACATAACGTGTGTGTGTGTGAACATATGTGGACTCTGTCTTAGTTTAAACTATCTTGTCTAACGTTGAACTCCCTGGGATTTCTCTGAGATTTCCTTTCGAAGAGGTGTGCTGTGTATGACTAAAAACACTTTGACATTGTTTTTCTGGGCTTCTCACAAAGAGAAGAGTTGTCTCCTTTCAGACTAGCCTCGGGAGCTAGACTTTTAAATAGATCACAAAATAAAATGCTCAGTATTTCTAACTCCCCATGTACCAGGGAAGGGGTGGGAGAGGGAAGCAGGGCTAGAGAATGAACTTCAGGGAAGCCTCTACCATCAGCCCATCTTTGAAATCTTTTGTATTTGCTTATGTCTTTTAAGTTCTGGCTGCTTTTTATCTGCATTCCTTACAGATAATGAAAGAGATACACAAAACATTCTGTATATTAATGCCTTAAATGGCTGCCTTTGGCAAAGCCTTAATAGACTGACAGAGCAGAGATGAGTTCACATAGCAAAGTATACAATGAGAAATGAATTATCAACCAGCAGAACCCCCTGTGTCAGAGGGATTTCAGATCATTTGAATGTTTACATATACAACTCAGGCATATTGACAGAACACTGCAAATAGAAGTACACTTGGAGAAGGGGAAGAATTATTTGTCCAGGTACTGCAGAGATTTTTCTAGCTGTGTATGAGATGAGACTGCATTCTTGCCATATTTGGTAAACTGAATATTATTAGGAAGACAGACCTCATGTAGGAAAGAGATAAGCAAAAATTGATTTGAATATTATTCCAGGGCAAAGTGAGCAGCCATGATGCATTCAACCTTTTTTAAATGTGCAAGAACAGATTAATTTTCCCAATTAAATACCTCACCAATATTAAATGTCTTTTAAAGGATAGGGTGGTATAAGAAAGTAATTGCACAAATTGAACTGTGACACTATTCCTCTTTGCTTCTACAGATGGGGACTGGACGAGTTCAAAAAGGGTTCAGTTCTTAACTCTGAGTCAATCAAATAACATATTATATCAATACAACACTGCTTTTGCAGAGGGCCTTCCCATTAAGCCACCTTGTAGAATGGCATGATTGGATGGACTGAAAGTCACTGGAAGAATTTTTGGAAGTGGTCCTCCATGGTGAATGCACATGTTTCTGGATTTAAACATACTTCAGTTGCATGTAGCCCAGATTGAGAGGCAGATTTGTCAAGCAAAGGGTTAGCCTTGAAGGCAGAACAACCTGAGTGAAAGTCTTCCTTCTGACATGTACGAGCTAGGTGAACATGAGCAATCTTTAAATGCTTCTGACAAATTTTATGATAATCTATAGATGAGATGCCAATATGAACTGGTGTAAAGAGTTCACTCCACACTAGGAGTTTCCTACACTATTTAATTATAGATCCACCATTACTATCCTCCCCACCTCCATTCCCCAAATTGTCTGGTCTTGGGTATTAATATAGAATGTGACTCTTCTTTTATGTGGTTGCATGGTAACTGAGGCTTCAATAGCGCATGAAGCTATAGGCTACCCTGCAATTCTTTGGCAGTTTTCTTTTTTGCATTGCATGAGCAATTGAGATCCATCTGTCTCTTGGTTCAGACATATATGTTGCTGAAAGTGGCCCTAAGGATAACCAAATGTGGAGGAAAAAAAATCAAACAAGTTATTTACTAGCACTGTTGGTGACGTGGCAACACAACATATTCTGTTCTCAAAAATTCTGTGCCATTCAAGCGGGATAAGTTCACATAGCCAAGTATAAAATCGGAAATGAAGTCTCCACTAGCAGAATCATCTGAAGCCAGCCTTTTTCTTGTCCTTTCCATTTCTCATATTTTGTATGAAATATTCCTTTAAAGCTCTTATAATTCTTTTACAAATGGGTTGCATATATTTCTATAGACTACATGTAACTTCTAATTATTAAGAAATATTAGGGGTGATTGTAAAAATTTTGTCAGCTGAAAAAGCAATAGCAGTATGGGGTAGATAAGGAGAGCAATAGGTTCAGGAGATTAAGAAACCTAATTCAGCCACTAAGTAACCATGTGATTTTGCCCAACTCTCTAGCCCTCACCTTCCTTATTTGTAAAATAGATTGGTGTAGATATTCTTTTAGAATCTTTCCACTTCTGAAACTATGATCTAAAATTCTTTTTTTCCATTTCCTTTTTTCTTCATTAAAAAATTAACTTTTTGTTGTTACATCAAATTTATTTACAGATAAGTCCCTTCCCTTAACCAGCATGTTATTTCTTAGGACAATTCTTTTTAAAGAGAGTTACTTCACTACAACTAAATAAAATATCAGTTGGGCCTAATAGCATATGCACCTTGCCATATCCTCTATTCCCCTCCTTGATGCTATGATTTTAAGTACCCATTTAAACATGCAAAGCCCATGGAAATAATACATCTCTAGAAGACTGATTCTTAAGTTCTTGGGTTTTTGTGTTTTTGTTTTTTGTGTGTGTACATCAAGGACTCCTTCAGCAGTTTGCTCAAATTTATGGACTCTTTGTAGAATGTTTATCAACGTATACCATTACAAAAGAAATCAAATATATGCTACTTTTTCCCATTCAAGGTCACATTTGCCCTCTATGGACCCAAGGTTAAAAATCTCTGTTCTAGAATATGCAAAATTTGTAAATTTTAAGTAACATTTAAAAAAATTCTTATTTAAGTTTAAAACAATATAAGATATCAGATTTTCATTTTATTTTTCCATTATCCAATTCCCCCACCCCAATCGATCAAACAGGCTATTATTTTGTGATTGTTTCCAAAAAGATATGTCTTTAAAGGATGTTGCCAGAAGATATTTCCTCTGCATTGATGCAAACTACCATAAGAGAAAGAAAGAGAGATACTTGAAGACTTGCAGTTTGACTGTTGAGGATAAGTAAGTTTTTACTCTCCCTGGGGTGCTAGTGTAGAACAGGTTGGTTTAATTTCCATTTTAAAAAAAGCGCTAAAAGAGAGGGGGGAATTATTAGAATTATTAAAAGGCCCATGAAACTTTTGAACATCAAATGGTTCAACCATGTAACATTCTGCATAGTTTTATGTAAATGAGTCAGAGACATATGGGTTCAATTTCCCCTAAAATACACTTTCATTTTTAAAATGAAAGAGAACTGTTTGGCAGAGTGCTTTCTATTTCTCTGACCTCAGCATATTTGAGGAAAAAAAATTCAAGATGTTTAAGAAGCTGCAAACACAGCGGGAAGGGTACCATCCTCCCAGAATGAAAGGTATTGTCACAGATCTGAGGAGGGTAGAGTTTATTTTATTTTGTGAGCTTCAATCTTTACACAGAAAATGAAAGAAGAAAAAAACCTTGACGTTGATAGGATCTCATAGTTTCTGAATAAAATATGTGAATCCAAGATAGTATTTTAGTAGCCTAAGAAATAAGATTTCATTCTGATATGACAGCAGTGACCAATAATAGCAAAGCAGGAAATTCCTGAACTTGGAGGGCCACTTCTAACACAATCCAAAGAGAACAACTAACCATAAGGATGTTCTCCAGACATCTTCAGCATCACTGTTCCTTGTTTTAATCAAATTAATTCCAAAAGGCTTTGCACAAAACTCTTTTCATGGTGGCTTTCTGGGTTCTAGTTCCTTCAAAATTATCAGTCTCTCTAATATGGACTTGTTCACAATTTCTTATTGCATCTTTAATATATCAAACACCTACCTGTATTCATGAGACTCCTGGGTTTTTCTTTGGGAGCAACTCCCTCTGTCCTTCAGACTTCTCATACAAATAAGATTTATCAGGCTATGCCCAAATGCACTCTTAGTTATCCATAGAGAATAGGAAACAACTAGATGCACGGCAGATAGATTCCAAAAACATTTTAAATAATGAAAAATAATGACCATTCCAATTGACATCTTTTCATTTCATTTCACATAATCATGAGACTCTTATCCTCTTATGTTTATTCCCAAATGCTAAGAATTAATGGAAACATTGCAAAGAATAACAGCTGAACCAATTTTATTTTTCTGTTTTCCTATCGGTCCTAGATTAAAAGATAGATGCCTTTTTCACAAAGTTGTTTTTGCCTGGTTTTGTCCACTTTGTTGGATCATTCCCCCTCCCCATCCTACTTATTATAATCTTGTTAATATAATCTCCTCATGTGATATTTTAATTTGTCACTATGGTTTCAGAGCCCCCTTCATCCTTGCATATAATAGATGATCAATAAATATTTGTTGAATTGAATTTATCAAATTGCAGTGACTCTAATACTTTGATATGATAGTGGAGGCAGCAATCTAGATTCTGTAACCAAAAACTTAAATCCAGCATTTCACTTGTCATAGACCAAAAATTTCAAAGAAATGTTCAAGAAACCAGAAATACATGCCTATACTGGCAAAAACACATTTTACTTTTGGATCTTACAGATGATTTTTCTTGTGCTTCATGAAATATATCATTTATACTCATAAACATGCTTCAATATCACTTTAAAGAAAGTGCAGTAAGAGTATGAGAATTCTAAATAAATATGTTTCATCTGGAACCATATTTCATTACATCTTGATTTTACAAATGCAGTTTGCTTTTTAGACCTATATCCAAAAAGTGTTACTATTTCACTTGTCATTGATTAAATTGGTTGGTCAGTTCAGTCAAAAATATCATATTTTATTTCTACTAGTTTTATGAGGTGTTTGACTAAATTGAGTGAATACCAAATACTTCAGATTCTATAAAACAGAGCTGGTCATGTCTGTAATTCTCCATCTGTCTATATGCATGACCTCCCTTCTCTTCAGTGGCCTCATGTTTTCCCACAAATACCCAAGGTGTCTCAAAATGCCTTCTTACCTGGACTCAACACCCTAAACATATTTGCTCCTCCCCTCTCCATCTTTGTATCAATATCCTCTCTCCATTGTCTTTTACCAAGGAAGGGCTCATAGCCTGAGAAATTCATTTAACCTCAAACATTAATGGCTAATAACATCTTAATGTGTCATATTTTAACTCAAAGTTACCATTAAAGATACTACTATAATTTCTTTAATTTAAAAATTAATTAGATGAATTTTTCCTATAATACACTTTTATTATTAAAATAAAAGAGATCTGCTTGGAAGAATGAGCTTTGTAAGTCCCTCATCACAGCCTATACCTGTTCTGCCTGTCCCCACAGGGCAAAGCCTGTTGCTTCAGGTGAAAGAAGAAACACATGTAGGTTTCTTTTAAGAAAAACAACAACCAACTAACAAATCATTGTAGGAGTCCTTAAGTCCCAAGGTATAGAATCAGTGGTCCTCAAACTTTTTAAATAGGGGGCCAGTTCACTGTCCCTCAGACTGCTGGAGGGCCGGAATATAGTAAAAACAAAAGCTCACACTCTGTCTCCACCCCTTAGCCCATTTGCCATAACCCATAAACGTCCTCAGAGGCTGCATCTGGCCCGCGAGCTGTAGTTTGAGAACCCCTGATAGGCAGATAGATTTCAGGGGATCTGTGAACTCGGATGAGAGAGAACTTAAGATCTTGATTTCAACATTTAAGGAAACTGAGAATAAGAAAATTTAAATGATTTATCCAAGGCTACATGACTAATATCTAAAGCAGAATTTCAACCTTCTTCCTGAATCCAAGCCTAATGTCCTTCTCTATTATGACATGTTACTGCTGCCTCTAAATAAATGTAGACAAAAACTAAGAAAATCTCTATTGCCAAGATGATATGAAGAAGTTATCATTTACTGAAGTTAAGTAAATCACTTAATGTCTCAGCTTCATTTTTTTCAGTATAAAACTTAATATAAAAATAGCATCTACCTCAAAAGGCTGTTATGAGTATCAACTGAGATAATATATGTGAGACACTTTGTAAGCCTGAAAGTGTTATGTAAGTATTATTATTACTCATTGATTTTACTCATAGCTGACACAAACATAAATACAGCCTTCTTTGTAAAACCTATGGGATTTTCATGCCAAAGGAGGTAAGCCATGGAATCATGGGATATTGAAGTTAAAGGTGCCTCAAAGGAGAACTAACCCAACCTCTGTTTTTGTTAATTTTTTTCTGATCCTAGGTGCATGAGTATGCCAAGGAAGGAGTGGCCAGGCTACCAGGCTGGGAGATCCAACAAATACAGTGAAGATTCCACCAGCAACAACACCCAACTCCATTGATAAGAGAGCAGAGGAGCAAAGTAACCTGCCTTACTTAGATCAACAATGGAATGACCATCAATCAAGAGAGCAACCATCATCACACACAAAGCATCACATCACAAAGTGCCTCATCACCAAGTTAGCTTGACTGGGACTCTGTGAAAAGAGAAAAGCATACTCAAGGAATTTAGGAATTGAGGTGCCCCTAATACCACACATTCTCTGTATGTATACTCACCACTTTTGTGCTCTATTGAGGAGAATGTACTCCATTTTCCCCAGAGTCTTGTCTGTATGGGAATGTGTTTGTATTTCTGTGTATATACTCAGTTTTGGATATGTTTCATAATATACATTCTTGCCAAATCTTCCCAATAAGTATCTCCTTCATAAAGACTAATTGATATTGGTTGGTTGATAAATACTGGGAAGAAACTAGATAGAAGTCTTCTGAGTGACAATACTAGAAATTGCATCCCCTCAGGATTAACCCTGGAAACCTGGAAAAAGAGAAGTTATATTCTTCCCTAAAGAAATCTCACCTTCAAGTGCAATGTGAAATAGATGAGTGAGCCCAAAGGCTAGTTTGAACAAAGAATTATTAGAACAATATTAGCATATTAGTCTATCAGAGCTACAAGGATCCTCAGAAATCATCTTGTCTCATTCTCCCAGAAGTCAGGTCCTTAGGCACTTATCTATTCTCTCCTGTGTTTGAAAAAGTTTACATTTTAAATCAAGAAGTAGGTGACTGCTTCTGGAGGAGTTGTTGTTGTTCAGTGTTTGTACTTTTATTCTTTTTGAGCTCCTCTGGCTGGCGTATACAGTGATTTTTATCATAGAATGTGCATAAAAAATTTCACAGTAATAAAGTTAAAGGCCTGCTCTTTCTTGCTTGAATTTTACTGATGCCCAATAGAACACTATTCCCTGAATCTGAAACTAGCTTCTTTTTGCTTATAAATGTAGCATTTATACTGCAGATGGCTCATCTCCAAATCTTCTGGCTTGCCCTCAGTACATGTGTTAATTGCATTTCTTAGATATCCCATTTTCTCATGCTTGGCCTTTGTGGTTTTATGCACATTTTTCTAGATGTTAGACTGTCTTGTGTTTAAGTTTTATTTGCATGACACTAAAGTGTGAGTCAGTTGGCTCATTACATTTTGTATACATTGTGCATAATGAATACTAAAGCAAAAAAATATGGTTTCCAGTGCAGAATTGAAAATATGTGTTTCTCTGACAGATATCCCTTGATAAAAAACAGAAAAAGATATAAAATAGCTGTGCATGATAAGGTAATCTTTCCCCAATCCATTCTCCTTACCCATAGGAAATCTGTTTATTTCCCTCATTTTATAACTTTTCTCTTATTATTCCTTAATTTATAATAGAAAGATCAAAGAAAACCCTTTTTAAATTCCTGCAAGCAGTTGGGAAAGTTGTTTTGTTTGTTTGTTTTTTAAAAGACTAGACAAGCCAAATGCAGGGAATTGCAATGTACTTTCTTAAATAGACAATAGTAATCAATGAGAATTCTCTCGATGCCTTAGTTACTTCCTTGCTTCAAATTAGGCACCTCCAGAAACAGTAATTGACTGAGTAAGATCTTGTTTGTCAGAAAGACTTTATCTGATGAATAGCAATCGCCTGGATTAGAGAACTTTTCCAATTAGGTTTTGTTTTTTGTTTTTTGTTTTTTGTTTTTTTTAAACTGGAAACTGACCAGATCTCAAAATGCACAGAAACACAGTTAACAAATACCAGGAAGTATCCTAGTCTTGTCATACCACTGTGTACACATATCACACTGTTCAGTCTGATCAAAAGCAAATGGTTGGAATTATTCTTGGCAACACTCTGCCATATGTTTAGACACAGCCTGAATGTTATTTTCATAAGTACCCAATTTACAACTGGGAAAACTTAGGGAATTAACTATAAAATAAAATAGCCATATCCCAAAATATCAATGAAAATTATGCTCTAATATTTCCATTTGTATTGAGTGTTCTGATAGAAAACACTAAGTTGGAAGAAAAACTTCATATACACACACATACATGGACACAGACACACACACACAATTTCATGTAGAATGCTTTTATTTTATACCATTTAACATTTCCAATGAAATGGCTTTATTACAGCCCTACTATAATTCTTCATAAGGTGAATTTGGATTCTAGTACCAGTCACTCTACCAGGTAGGTCTACATACCTGAAAAAGCTTTGGGAAAGATCCCAGTGATAGCCTGTAAGTTTCAGGACTAGCCAAACAAGTACTAGAACAACCTATAATAACTAGATTAGCTATTAGGTGACAGATTATTTGGCTATGGCCATTACTGAAAACAAGAAAAATTTAAAAGTCCCCTCAAGTTGATACAGTCCCTTCCATTCTTCAGTGATCATGGCAGAGAGATGAAAAAGAGAACAGAGGATGACAATGATCAGATAGTTTTTAGGTAACTTTTGATATTCTACATGTGAAATATTTCTCCAATAACCAAGCAATAGACATAGTACTTGAGGAAATGAACCATATCTATTTTGACATTTTTACTAAAATATTAAACTAGAATATATACGGAAGTTGTGACTAAATGGAAGTGTAATTCAAAAGTTCTCCTGAAAAAATGAAACAAAAGAATTGGATTCAATGTGTAATCAAAAATACATACTCAATTTTCATCATTGGTGACATGATGATAGAAAAACCATAACAGAATTCTGATACCTTGGTCCTCCATGGTTCTATTTGTCTTAATGATGCTTAACAAGAAGTTTAGAAGAATAGATATAGATATAGATATGAAATCTTAAAAAAAAAAAAGTGATTTGGAAAAGAAAAAATAAAGGATGGCAAAAAAAATGGAGGAAATCAAAAAGACAACAGTAACTGACAACACATTTCCTAATTTCTCACCTCTATAAAAATATTTACAAGAATGATCTCCATACATTTCAAATATTTCCTTGAGGCAAACACAAAAAGAGAAAAGTTAAGTTTTCCTAAACAATTTTCTATTGCACCTTTTATTCCCTTTTTTCATCCTTATCCCATACGCATTAAAGAATGGAAGGGGACTGCACCAAATTTAAAATTTGTCCTATTTTCAAGGATGTCCATGGCCAAATAAGCCATCACCTAATCTATTTATGGTAGGACATTCTAGGACAAGTTTGGCTAGTAGTGGAACCCAAGGGCTATCACTAGGATCTTTCCTGATTATTGTTATACAATTGACTAAAAGAAGAGAAAACAAGAATTCTATTGTTCTCTAAGATTCTTCCCCAACAAACTTTTCATTCATATCTTAAAATTGCACAAGATTCTTTGATACATACAACCATAGAGATTATTTTGCCCAATGATCCTCCATATATATCAAGAGAGGCATAAAGGAGAAAGATGTTGCTGAAAAAAAAAGATTCATCACTGTCATACAGAGTGTCACATAGTCCAAATGGAAGAAGGATTTTACAAAGCTGGTAAAGTCATCCAGATACTCTTTTTTGGCAAATCAGAATGTTGTGATTGCATCAATCCCCAGAATAGTTTGCTTTCTCTATTATGTTATTCCAATCAAACTGACCTCTCTAGTCCCCACAAAGGACCTCACCACTGCATGCCTTTGTTCTAGCCATTCTTCATGAAAACATACACTGCATCCTTCCCCTAACCTTGTAGAGTCCCCACTCTAAGAGATGCACATCAAATACCAGTTTCTGCACAGAGCCTTTCCTGGTTCCACCCTCCCCTTACCCTCAACTTCTAATGTTTTCATTTTTTAACTACCTTATACTAAGCAACTTTGTATTTTTATACACATTCTGTATATGTGTATTCTATGAAAACTTATATGTGTAGGTGTCTGCTGTGAAAAATGATTACTTCTCTCTTATATTTAATAATTAGTTATTGTATCAAGAACAAGGTTTTTCCTTTTTTCTACTTCGTCATCCAGAAACCAATCAGTGTGGGAAATCTCTTTTAAAGATTTCCCCAGGCCAAAATCTAATCAGACAATGAAAGAAATTTTAAGTTTTGGCTAATATGACTTCCTGATCATTGTATTTGCTCAGACAGGGTTTGGGGAAGTGTTGATTCTCCCTTTTGTCCTATAGGTGATTTGGAAATTGATGTCTCTTTGACAGAGATGTGGGTGACCCAAAATTGAAATACAATCCATCCTATCATTATAATAGTTATGTTCTCATTACCTGCTAACCAATCAGAATTAAATGTCACCACACAGGAACACCTACTCTTTGAAAGGTATATAAACTGCAAGCCAAACATCATAAAGAGTCTTTGATCTAAGAGATGGCCACATGATCATCTTTTTATTGAAAATTCTGCCATTATTAATATAAATGATTAAATTACCCAGAAACTATGTCTCCCAAAACCCAACACTAAATTGCCATGATAGAATATAAATTCCTTAAGAACAAAGTTTTGTTTTTTACTTTATATCTCCACTATCTGGGACATAGAAGAGTCTTAAATATTTGTTGATTGATTAGTTGATTTATTTAATACTAAAAGGATCTTTTCAATAAGATCTTTGAGAGTCAAAAAATCACTTTAACAATGCAGCTAAAACAAATGAATGAAAATGCCACTTTTCTAGATTATGACATAGATCTTGATGGTCAGACCATTCAATTGGTTTGCCACCAAATATATGATGGACTCTGTAGAAGGTAATCACTGTGCATGTGCAAGAAAACTTGTAATTCAGCTTAATAAGTTCCTACTGGCTTATAAAAGAGACATCCCAATATTCTTCTGATGCTCATCATTGGTGAAATAGCATGGATGAAAATGACAGTTTTATGAGTAAGAAGGTGAGAGAAATTGTAGCATATTATAAGTGACATAGATCCAAGGCAAGTTTGTGCTTTCCAGGGACAATCATTAGGGGATTATGTAGAGTCTCAGAGCAAATATGATGGTACTGTGCAAAAGCAAGCATTTCAAACTTGTATGTTCATCTAATAGTATTAAACATGCCCTAGATACTACTTTTGTCCTAAAAAATTTATTCTATTTCTAAGGATGATTATGAAAGAATCCTGACAGATAGAATCATCCTGTAGCTTCTGTGAAAAAAAAAAGGAGAATAGATGCAGAGCAACAGAAAACAAATATGAGTGGACCTATATTATATATATATATGGGAAAGACATTGCAAATGGACAATGAACTGCATTCTAAATTGAATAAGAAGGAGAAAGTGATTACATTTGGGAAACTGAATAATTTTCAATGACTCCAATTTGCTTCATGAGATAATCTTTTTTTTATCCTAATGTTTTTTCACTGTTATATGATTGTAATGTAGGAACACCATGATTTCCCTAAAATTCCAAAACCTAGAGATGACCTTCAGAGTAATAGAAATATTGTAGAGGGCAGAAGTAGGATGTATCATGTTGCCAACAATGACTTATATGCAAGAAGTGATATGAAGCACATCATCTTAAAAAATGTGTGGTCAGAAGAGGAGGCAGATCTGTAATATAATAAGATTGACAGATAACAAATGGGCAGCTAGGGTACTTTACTGGCATCCACCCAATGTTCAAAGTGAATTGGATAGATGGTTTATGAGGATTGATGAAATAAGGTAAGAACCACACAAACTTAAGTGCAAAGAAGTTGAGATCCAAACACAGGAGAGAATCTATATCAACAAGATCATTAATCCATTAAAATAACAAAAGAAATATAAGAGAAATGGTTGGAATTCAGTGAAATAATTCTACTATTTGAGTCATTCTCCAAAATCCCTATCATGACCTAAAAGCACCCTTAAATGCTTACAGATTCTTCCTTTGGAGTGTAAGCTCTTCTCCAAACTACATAGATTTGAGCATAAGGACAGAGATAGAATGCATGCCAGTTCTCCAAAAACCAGCTCAACAAATCTAAGGAATTTATCACCATGTTGACAACAGGGGAACTAATTTTTTGGCCCAAATAACTCTCAAAAAATGGTTTTGATTTTTAATGTAAAAGAAAGTGTAGCTACAGTGATAAATAGCTAGTCCTCAAATTATGCAAGTTATTTTTAATTATAATTATAAGTCATTTTACTTATAACATCAAAGTATTTGGAAGGGTATATTTCTTAGTAACTGTATTCAAAAATTTTAGTTTCATGAAGATTTTAAGATATATTAGTGAAAACCAGATAAATGATTTAAATATTGGGGCAAAATCTAGTTCAATTCAAATTAAATGAGCATTTATTAACTGATGACTATCTACCAGACAGTGGGCTATGAACAAGGGATACAAAAATAGAAGTGCATCAGTCAGTTGAGCATCTTATATTCTTTGAAGTGTGGAGTGAGGATTGAGGGAACTATGGAAAATAAAGCATAAAATGTATATAAAGTAAATTCCAAGGCCAGTAGCAATTAGGGATGGGGAAAGGAGTACCAAGGATCAAACTAGCATGCTATGAAGAGGCTCTTGAGTTGTGTTCTGAAGAGAGCAAAGGATTCATTGAGGCAAATGTGAACTGGACATTCTAAATATGAAGTATAGCATAACCTGGGCAAAGGCAAGTATATGGAAAGTGGAAGCCAGGTAAGAGAAGTGACAAGTTGTCTAGTTCAGCTAGAATGTAGAATATAGGAGCCAAATTTGCAATAATCCTAGAATATAGCCTGGGACTATATTACAAAAGATCTGAAACTTCAAACAAAGTTTAAATTGCATGCTAGAGGCAAAAGTGAGCCACCTGGGCTTCTTGAGGAGCAAAATAACAAAGTCAAACCTGTGTTTTAGGAATATAATTTTGGCTACTGTCCAGATGACAAAATGGAGAAAGGAGTGACCCTGAGACAGGGAAACCAATTAGGATGCTATTGCAATAGCTTGGACAAGAACAAGTAGAGCTGTTTGGATAGGTTTATTTTTTGTTGGAAAGTCCTAGAGAAACCAAATTTTAATCATCTAATATAGAAAACCTAAAATGCAGAATCTGTTTTGGGAGGGAATACTAAAGAGATTTTTTTCATATTCTATGCCACAAATAAAAACTGATATAACATTATTTCTCATCTACTTTTATTTCATAATTTGGATTTAAAGTTAATACTATAATTGTAAAATTGTTTGCAAAAGAAATTTTTGTTAGAGAAATTCCTTACATTACAAAGTATTTTTCTATTGCTATTTTCTTATTATTAAAATTTTAATACAATACTTAAGTAGAGAATTTCCCTGGGCCACTTAATTTCCCTGGAATATGTGGACATTGGTTAAGACTCCAAATTTATGTAAAATTAATACAAAACAAATATTGCCATCTTTCTAATCATTTGAGTTCCTTGCTTTAAAAAGAATTTCATTTAAGATAAATGAAAGATATCTTGGTATCATGTAAAGGACTGGCCTTTTAGTCAAGAAGAGCTACTTGAGACACATATTAGCTGTGTATGTAAGCAAAGCATTTGACCTCTAAAAACACTAGGAAATGTTCTAAGACCAAAAGACATTACATTATAGATGAAATGGAATCACAAGTCCAGCCCCTTGGTAAACATATAAAAAACAACAAAAGGTAGTCATACTTGTTATTATAATTCCTTTACAACTAAAAGATAATGATATTTTAAATTTTACCTTACATATATACAATATATCACACTATAATTAGCTATCTTTCAAATGTTCCTAGTTGTCCAAATAATTAACCTAGCCTTACAAGCTCATTTCAGGATGTATCAGTCAGATACATAAATTTGTTCTGCCCTCCTTCTCCCTCCCTACAGCCCAGAGATATATAGCCCAACAGTAAAATCACAGAAAGTAGCATTCTCCATTATTCACACTGCATAAAATAGTTCTGGATTGAAATGAGCAGTAATTTATAAGGTTAAACTCATCATCTCTATGTAAGATATACTTACCTGAATAATTATTAGTCCTAAAAAAACATAAGTCTTTCAAGCTTAATTCCCATTTTGTATAAGACAGTTGAGTTAAAAGTCTAATGTCAGAGGGCAGATTCTTAGAAGAGTCAGGAAGAATGAAGATTCTGAGCTTCATTCTCTTGCTCTCTTGATCATGTATCTTTCCATAAAAGGAGTGAACATAAATTAGATCTCATCTGGAACAGTATGAGATTGGGCACTGACATTATAAAAGAAAGCAAACAAAAAGCCTGTGATTTATTGAACAGGGAATTCATCTTACTTCCCACTTATCTATCTTTCCTAAGTGCACATTTTATTCTTCATGTATTATTTTGGTCACCATGTAGAGAATTTATCTTATAGGTTGTGATTTGGTGAACTAATCAGGGGAAATTGCTGGAATTTGATTAGTTGCTAACATAGAAAAACCAGAAACTATTATAAACTCAATGTTAATGCTTAATTTTTGAATTCACTTTCCTTAGAATTAAAGTTTGATAAAAATAATATACTACACAAAATAGATGCGTAGTTATGCTTAGTTTCATAATGTAAATATTTATGCATTTTTAAAAATATATATACTTTCTACTTCTACCAAATTTGGAGTCCTTTGTCTCCATCATGATTTAATCCAAATATTCCAGCAATCCAACTCAGGCAGTGATGACACTTTACATAGTGACACATATACACACATCTTTTTACTAAATTGTCCAAGCCTGTCCTTTAATTAAAATAATAAACACCTTTTAAAAAAAACTCTGAATAATTTATGACACAATATAGAGATAATATAATATTTTAGCAAAACTTTTTTTAACCCAATTATATATTCCATGATATCCATAACTCTTAAAATTTGGTCCAAAGTCTTCATTTTCGAAAAGAAAAAGAGCTTTGCATTGAATCTTCTTCATGTGAGAATTTCAAATATAATCCATTTTAATTCTCTCACAGTTGCTAAGAAATCCTTCATTTGAAGCCATATATGGTTATATATGTTTGAACTTTTAGTACTATTTCTCAGAATCCTCTTTTTAAAATTGGCAAAGTCTACTTGAAGGCATCTGGGTGTTTCGGCAGATAGAGTGTTGGACCTGTATGTAAGAAGACTAAATTCTGGACAAATCATGAAACCTTTGTTGCTAATCCATAACAGAAGAAAATGTCGAAACAGTCCAGTATTTTTCCCAAGAAAATCCTATGGACACCATTGCTATGCTATGTTCCAGAGAGTCCCAATGAGTTGTACACAACTAAACATCATATGGGACTAACTAGGATTAAAACTTAAAAATTCAATTGTCAAGTTTTCCAAAGATCTTGTTTAGATGGTATAGATTGACCATGGAAATAACTAACTTAATTTTTTGAATTTTAAAAGTGTTTGAGATTGTCAAGATGAAGTGTGGGTGTCATTTCTTTAAACAAGAAATATTTTGATTAAAGAAATTATACTGCAATGCCCCCTCCTCTCAAAGCAAATTGGTCTTTCAGCAGACAGAGGAAAAGTTAATTTGTCTGTTGATATAAAGATCTTGATTATTTAAATGTTATTTTAGAAGCCAAAATACACAGCAAAATGACGTTATATTTAAAGAACTTAGTTGAACTTTAAAAAAAAAAAAGATAAGTAATTTGAAAATAAATAGTAACAAAAGAAAAACTAAAGAGTTAAAAGATGTTTATGCAAATTATATTTATTTAAATTAAAATCAAATTGCTGAATAACAGAGAAAGCTTCCCGATCTTATTTAATTGCAGCAATCATTGAATGAAGCCAAAAATATGAGAAAATAAGTTTGATTCAGAGTGCATCCAACATCTTCCTACACTACTTATCCATGAATGAAAAACACCGAACCTCAGGGAAACAATTGATGGAAAAACATATGAGTATAGAACATTTGCTAGAACAACTCTATTTAGAGTCCCAAAATTTTGAGATAATTTGGAGACAATTCTCACAACTAAGTTCTGACTTTTAGAGGACATTGTGTGGGAACTGCACAATATGTTTTGCCCTAACTCCTTATTGGCTGTTCCAGTTTTAGCCACTTGCTAGCAACTGTTTTTCTTGTACCCTGACTTGCCCCTGGAATGGAATTACTCAATGAACTTTTCTTTTACTTGGAACAATTTTCTATTTACTTTATCTGATCAGGACTTTGGGCTGTGCCATCTTTTCCCAGAAGAATTGCTTTATTCTGTTAGTACCCCCGCTAATGACTGGCAAATATCATTACCCCTATCCTCTCTATAGTGGATGGGAATCAGAAAAATCTTGAACTGACCAAATCACTTAATGAGTAAATATCATGCTTAGGACAATTTACAAACTAGCTAATAAAACTTAGCTAAAGATTGAATATGGGAATAAATAATAGGCAATAATAAAAGATGTGGTAACATGGTCATATAAAGGAGAGGCATGTGGCATCTCCACAGAAATAGAAAAGTTTTAAAGCAAAGTTAAGTTTAGGAAAAAAAGATTATAAAATTTTAAAACTTAGATACAATTAATTTGAGGTAAGGGTGGGGTATCCAAGTGGAAATGTCCAGCATGATATTAACTGTAGAAGACTAGAAGAGAGTGATTGGAAGTAAATGTATGAAAGTCATCTGTGTAAAGGTGATTTTTGAACCTGTTTGGGAGCAAATGAAGCTTACCAAGGAAGTGAAGAGAGAGAAGAGGGCCCAGAAGAACTATGGGACAATTATGTTTAAGAGGTAAAAGATAATGAACTAGTAACACATACTAGTTGGTCAGAGTGCATAGAAAATAATCAGGAAAAAATCATACCTTGGAAATTAATTTTATGCCTGACACTCAGGCAAAGGAGGTAGAGACAGATGAAGATAAGAGCAGTGTAGAGTAGGAGAGATGAATTTGTGACAGTCTGAATTTCTTTCTTTTTTCCTGAGGCAATTGGGGTCAAGTAACCTGTCCAGGGTCATACAGCGAGGAAGTATTAAGTATCTGAGGCCAGATTGAACTATTGTCCTTCTGATTTCAGGGCTGGTGCTCTATCCACTGTGCCACCTAGCTGCCCAACAGCTTCAATTTTCTAGGTAAAATAGGGGCACCTGAATATGAAGAAAAAATGATAAATACCTAGTATAAGGAAACTTTCTTAGCAATAAAGTGTAAATTTCTGAATAGTGAAGGGTGAGAAGATGGCAAAAAAAAAAAAAAAAAAGATAAGGATTGAGGTAAAGTTGGGATAAACTCCACAGGAATATGTGTAACAAAGAATTAATAGCTGAGAAGTATTTTCATTATGAAAGGTGGTAACTAAATCAAATATTAGGGGATGAAGTGATAGAAATTTTCAGTGCTAATAATCAGGAATCTTATAGATTAAATTGACCCCAAAGTTCCAATTCAAATGCTGGAATAAAAGTGCCTCTATTAATAGTGTCTCCCAAGTTGGCCCACCACCCTTCCCCCCATCTCCCAGCAATTTCTGTTTCCACTTTTATTCTCCAGATAGAACAGGCTTTATAAGGATACAGCATAACCATTGGCAGCCTCTCCTCATCCAGTTATGGATTCTAACCCCAGAATTAAGCCTGGATATTTACATAATACTCTCTTTACTGAGAAAAAACTCTTCAGTAAAGAGAATGATTATTTGGTGATCTGAGTCTAAATGAAGGCAGAATTGTTGAGAATTTTGGGAGAAGATACATATGATTTCAGGGTCTCTTTGGGAAGTGAAGAGGGCCCTGGAGGGAGTTTGAGGAAAAAAAAAACATGTAGAAAAGCTAACACATTGAACATGTCCCTAATTTCTAACTTTTCACACTAGATACTTTGGGGAATTTATCCTTGGGTAAGATGGGAAATCTCTAGTGAGAAAATTCTAGAGCTGCTATATTTTGCTCACAATGAAAAACCTCATTTACTCTTGGATATTTATCTGGTATATGCTAATCTGTATAACTTATTTGACTTATGTTTGTTTTTGGCTTGGATAAATGAGTTTATTCACAATTCAATATTTGTAATGGTCTTTGTATAAATATTTTTTATTGGGAAGGGAGTCAAACTTTTGAATATGTCTTAAAACGTTCCTTCCTCATTAAAGGATGGCAATCAGGAGAACAGTTTGTATCCAAAATGCATATCACCCCAGGCTGGAAATATTAATAGGGACAAACAAATATAATTCTAGCTTAACACACCTCTCTGAGGAAAGCAAAGAAGACTTATCTCATGGCCCCAAACTCCTGTTCCCCTTCCTCCTACAAGAATCAAAGTTTCTCTTTTACAAATGTGGGCAAGATTCCAGAGCCCATACAAATGATAGCCTCTTGTTCTTTCCCTACCTATAGTGACTCCTATCTCCATTAGAGCCTATAATAGTTTCTTATTCATTTGAGAAAAGAAGAAGAATATTGGTTTGTTTTAACCAGTGGATTGAATCGAGTGATGTTTAGCATTGGAAAATGGAAAGAGGAAGAGATGAGGAAGATTAGTTGTATGGCACCTCTGTTAAGAAAGAAAAGAAAAGAAAAGAAAGAAAGAAAGAAAGAAAGAAAGAAAGAAAGAAAGAAAGAAAGAAAGAAAGAAAGAAAGAAAGAAAGAAAGAAAGAAAGAAAGAAAGAAAGAAAGAAAGAAAGAAAGAAAGAAAGAAAGAAAGAAAGAAAGAAAGAAAGAAAGAAAGAAAGAAAGAGAAGCTGTAGAGTTATTAGTATTTCAAGATTGAATTCCTTATCATTTAGGAATACCTGCAAAATGGGTGGGTGTGGGAAGACAGAGACAGAGAGACAGAGAGAAAGACAGAGAGATTCAGAGAGAGATTGAAGCTTTAAAGCTGGAATGAGTTTAGCAGTGGCAAACAGTTTTGCATTGATTAAGATTTTCAAGAAGTATAGAAATAGTGATCCAAAAGTAGGACTTGAATTTTTTCCACTCATGACTCCTCTTCACCCAAGAAATTTTTATGTGACCCCAGGTATATACTACCTAAAATTGGTGTATAAATAAAATATTTACTGATAGTAAAGCATAATTTCTTGACCTTCACATTAAGTTATGAGACCCCCACATGGGGATACAAACCACAGTATAAAAAGCTGGGATCAAAAGGATGGGTAATGGGCATATAGAGACTTCAACACATAAACAAAGACCTCAATAAAAGATTTACACTATCCAGCTCGGTTTTAGTCTGGAGGGAAAAGAAGAGTTTTTACAGATCCCCAAGATGGTAATCAAGGGGAAGAACACAGAGCTAAGGTAGTTGAAATCTGACCAGGGTACGTCATTATCAGACTTGGGTTATAAAATCTGGTACAGACTGTTTATATGGCAAAACTAGCTGGATTGCACTGGAGGCAAAGTGCAAATTGGAAGAACCCAGTACTAAGGCAAGGAAAATAATATAACCAGAAATGAAACAAGAATTTTCATTGAGAAAGGAGAAACCAAGCAGAAAATAAAAATAAAGTTTGGGTGCAAAGGCATTTTCTATGAGCTTCCTTTCTCAGTAGAGATGCTTTGAGATGTTTAGGTAGGACAAATAAAGTCAGCTGCTGATAAGCTATAGACAGAGAAATCTTAATTGGAAGACATCAAATTTATTTTTAAAAATATTCTGGGGGCAGTTAGGTGGCATGTTGATAGAGCACCAGTCAAGAGGTCCTGTGTTGGAATCTGATCTCAGACACTAAACATTTCCTGGCTATGTGACCCTATGCAAGTCACTTAACCCCAATTGCCTCAGCAAAAACAAAAACAAAAAAAGAAACCTGATAATATTTTAATGTATTAATTTCTCTTGTAATCCTATATATTTTCCTTTGTGCATTTGAAAATATTATTCTGAGAAAGGAAGCATAGCCTTCAATAAATGGCAAAAGGGGTTTATAATGCCAGAAAAAAAGTGAAAATTCCAGCTCTACAGCATTAAAAATTTATAGTATAAAGATCCTACATAAAAAGTGATGAGTACCAATCTGAAAAAGATAAATTATGTGGCTCTGATGGAAGATTGATTATAAAAGACCCTTTATTGACACTGGATGCAGCTGGAAGTACCTGGCAATTCTATTGCTGTACACAGTTCCAGGTCACAGTTGAAGGATGGAGAGGAGTGAACCTAGGAAACAAGGGTCTGGGTCATAGTAACAAAGGAGCAAGAACTGCTAATCTTTGAGGCTGCAGAGGACTGAGGACCCTTCTTAGATAAAGTCCAGAGTACATACCAGGAAGGTAGTAACTACACCTCTCCTTGGATCACAATACCTTGGAAGCACTGAAAATTTGCAAACCCCTAAAAAATCCCTCTGAAAAAAAATAACACAAAAGAACCTAAAGCTTAGAATAGTTCCCCACTATCACTCTCACTCCTAAATAGAGTCCAACTCTAATATAAAATTCCAAGTCAAGAAATAGATTAGAAAAATAAGCAAGCAATGACAATTAAAACAACCATCAAAAGCTACTGGTAGGGAAGACACAAACTCAATGGAGACATAATCTCAGGATAAGATAACAATAACATAAAAGCAACTATAAGCAAAGCCTCAAAATAAATGATAATTATACAAAGCCTAGCAAGAATTCCTAGAAGAGTTAAAGAAAAAGATAAGAGGGGAGAACAAAAATTGGGGGAAAAAATGAAAGTGATGCCAGAAAAGTATGAAGAGAATAAACTGCTTGGTAAAAGAGTCACACACACGCACGCGCACACACACACACACAAATAAAAAATACCAAAGAAATTGGCCCAATATGAAAAAGGCATAAAAATTCACTGAAAAATAAGAAATCTTTAAAAATCAGAATTAGCCAAATGGAAAAAAGAACCACAGAAGCTCACTGAAGAAAATTGTTTCTTAAAAGTGGAAGCTAATAACTTCATGCAACATCAAGAAAAAAAATAAATAAACAAAGTCAAAGGAACGAAAAAGAAAAGAAGAAAATATGAAATATCACAATGGAAAAACAACTGATTTAGAAAATAGAATTAGGAGAGAGAAATTAGTTATTAGATTACATGAAAGCTTTGATTTTAAAAAATGAACCTTGACATTACATATCAAGAAATTATGAAGGAAAACTGCTCCAATAGCTTAGATCCAAAGAGTAAAATCAAAATTGAAAGAACCTACTAATCACCTCTTGAAAGAGATGCCAATGAAAACTCCAATGAATATTATAGCCAAATTCCAAAGCTCCCACATCAAGGAGAAAATATTGCAAACAGATGGAAATAATTCAAATATTATGGAATAACAGGATCACATAAGAGTTAGCAGTTTGCATGACAAAGGAGATGTGAGATTGATATTCTTGAAGATAAAGGAACTAGGATAATAACCAAAAATGATCTACCTATAAAACAGTATAATCTTTTGGGGTGGAGAGGTGAAAGGATGGGGAATTAATGAAATAAATGACTTTTCATACACTCCTGTTGAAAAAAACAAGAGCTAAATAGAAAATTTGACATTAAAAAATAAGAGTCAAGGGAAGCATGAAAAGGTAAACAGGAAAGAAAAATAATAAGGAACTCAATAAAGTTAAGCTGTTTACATTTTTATATGGGAAAATGATACATGCAAATCCTTAAAACTTTATAATTACTAAGTGTGTTATAAGGAATTTCCATAGACAAAGGGCATAGATATGAATAATGTTGGCATGATTTAAAAAAAAATGAAGAGCTGAGAAAAAAGATGCACAGGGAAAGAAGGGGGAAAATTATCTTCATTTAAAAAAAAATGCAAGGTGTCTTTAATGGGCCTGTATCCCAAAGAGATCATAAAGGAGGGAAAAGGACACCCACATGTGCAAAAAAATTTGTGGCAGCCCTTTTTGTACCGGCAAGAAACTGGAAACTGAATGGATGCCCATCAGTTGGAGAATGTGGAATAAGTTAAAATATATGAATGCTACACAATAGTATTGTTCTATAACAATAGAAACAATTAACAGGATGATTTCAGAGAGGCCTGGAGAGATTTACATAAACTGATGTTAAGTCAATAGAACCAGGAGATTATTGTATGTCACAACAGCAAGATTATACAATGATCAATTCTGATAGACATGGCTCTCATCAACAATGAGATGATTTAGACCAGTTTTAATGGTTTTATGATGGAGAGAGCCTCCTGAATCCAGTGAGAGGACTATGGGGACTGAGTGTGGATAACAACATAGTATTTTCCCTTTTTTTGTTGTTGTTTGTTTGCATTTTGGTTTTCTTTCTGATTTTTTCCCTTTTGATCTGATTTTTCTTGTGCAGCATAATTGTGGAAATATGTATAGAAGAATTGCATGTGTTTAACATGCATTGGATTATTTACCATCTAGGAAAAGGAATGGAGGGAAAGGAGGGAGGAAATGAAACACAAGATTTTACAAGAGTGAATATTGAAAATTATCTATGCATATGTTTTCAAAATAAAAAGCTTTAATTAAAAAAAAAAGAAATGCAAGGAAGAGATTTTACAATGGAGGAAGTACCAAACAATACTTAAACCTCTTCTATATGCACACACATACATGCACATGCATGTACACATGCACACACACTCACACATAACATGTCAGAGAATTATCTTACCCAACCAAGAGGAGATAAGATAAACAACAGGGGGATGATGAACGGTAGGATGGATTAAGGTCAGAAAAAAACAGATTTTTGAAGAGAGGCAGGATTAAAAAGAGAAAGAAAATAATGGAAGAAAAATGGGATGGAAGGAAATATAGTTAGTAATTCTACCTCTGAGTATTATTTAAAAAGTTAACTCATAAACAGAAGCAGATAGCAACATGGAGGTGAAACTAGAATCCAACAATATATTGTTTATAAGAGACACACTTGAAACAGAAAGACATACACAGAGTTAAAATAAGGAGCTGGAGCAGAATCTATTATGCTTCAGCTGAAGTAAAAATGTCAGGTGGAGCAATCATGATTTCAGACTAAGCAAAAACAAAAATAAATCTGACTAAAATAGATAAGCAGGGGAACTGTATTTTGCTAAAATATCCAAAAAAATATAGCAAGTTTTTCTGATAAAATTTTCATTTCTCAAATACATAGGGAACTGAGAAAAAAATTTTAAAATAAGAGACATTCCCAAATTGATAAATGGTTAAAAGATATAGACAGTATTCACAAAAAGGAATCAAAGCTATCTATAGGCATATGAAAAAAAAATGCTCCAAATTACTATTGATTCAAGAAATGCAAATTAAAACAACTCTGAGATAATACCTCATACCGATCAAAAATGATAAATGCTAAAGTTAATGGAAGAAAATAAGACACCTGAACTGTTGGTGAAGTTGTGAAGTTGCACAATCATTCTAGAGAATAATCTGGAGCTGTGTCAAAGGGCTATAAAACTGTGTATATCCCTTGACATAGTTATGTTAGTACTAAGTCTATACTCCCAAATAAATCAAAGAAAAAGGAAAATGACCATATGCACAAAAATATTTGCAGTAGCTCTTTTTATGGTGACAAAGAACTGCAAATTGAGATGTTCACCGATTGGGAAATGGCTAAATAAATTTATAGCATATGGTTGTAATGGAATGCCATTGTGTTATAAGAAATGAGGAGGAGGATGGTTTCAGAAAAAATATATGGGAAGACCTATAAGAACTGATGTAAACTTAGCAGAACCTGTAAATCATTGTATATATATATATATATATATATATATATATATATATATATATATATATATATATATATATATATATATATATATATATATGTGTGTGTGTGTGTGTGTGTGTGTGTGTGTGTGTGTGTATGTATATATATAAAATATCAATATTATAAAGATGATAAACTACAAAAGATTAACTACTCTGATCAAGACAATGATTTAAGACAATTCCAAAGAATTCATTATAAAAAAAATTCTAACTCTCTTCAGAGAAATAATGAGCTCTGAGTTCAAATTTTTCCTTTGACATTTCCTTGGCATGATTTCAAATGTATAATTGATATAGTGCTTGTCTTCTTAATGGGTTGGGAAGAATGGCTAGAAGGGAGCAAATGTGGAGCTCAAAAAAAATTTTAAGATGCTAATAAAATTTAATAAGACAGTAGGGAAAGTTTATCCTATAAATAATCAATGATAGAATAGCTGAGACAACTTGTATCCTATTGTCTTATGCTTTCATAGTGCTATTTGGGTTGCTGTAGCAAGCTGTCGTCTCCAGAAGCTGCCGGATCGCTCTCTGGGAAGAGATCTGCTGTGTCTACTCAAATCTCTCAGACAGATTCTTCTTCCTGTAACGAACCGTTGTCTCCAGGTAGTTGCTGTTAACTCTTGTCCAAAGAAGTGACTTCCCTTCCTGCAGAGAGCCCCGTCAAGCCTGATGCAATTCAGAGTCTTCCTCTTGAATTCTGGCTCTGAATCTCCTCCAGCTCTTATCCTTCTCCAGGTCGATCTGCTCTCTGAGCCCAGTGCTATCTCTTTTATCCTCCCAGAGAATGGGCGTGGGATAATGCAAGGGCTTCTGGGAAGAACCACCCTAGCCAATGAGCTTGCCCCCTCTATCAAGTCAACCTGAGTTCTCACCTTGTAATTGTCCAACCTGAATTCTCACCTCGTCACTATCCAGACAACCTCAGTTCTCACTTAGTAATCCTAACATCTCCCCCTTTCTTTTGATTTAGAACATAGGACAGTCATGACCTTGAAACATAAATCCATCAATATGGGAAGTATTACAGATAATTACATAAATTACATAAGCACATAGTAACATAGTAACATAACACATGCTAGAAGTATATAACATAATCATAATCAAATAATCATAAATTGAAAATTTATAAATGTCCATAAGTCCATTGTCCATTAGTCTCATCTTGTGTGAGGAAGTCCAATGATTCCTGCTGGTTTTTAAAGTTCTTTAACAGTCTTCTTATTATCCATGCTCTTTCAGTGTCAGATGTTTCTTAGATCTTCTCCTTTATTTTGAGGTCTTTCTCTTTTTCTGTCTCTCTCTGATGGACAAGGCGAATACGACTCGTTGGCACCCATCTGATTCCTTCTCCTGCTGAAGAAATACAAGCAAACCCTCTCTCCCAGGCAGTTAACCTATCTAATTTCCTTCTATTTACCACTTTCTAAATCTCTTCTCATCATCTGACAATTACATTGGAGTTGTTTGCACTGGGCACAGCCCTGTTGGTTTAAAAGGCCTGTATTCTCCCCAAGTGTAATCCATTTTTGCACTCTGATTGCCTTTTGGCTCACTTATCAGGTAATCCCTTTCTGCCATGTGATTGCTTCTCTGCTGATTGATTAAATCAGAGTCCTGGCCTTCTAAAGGTTCTTTGGGTGTAACATCAGCTGCCATCATGCCCCAAGTCTTTTTTGCCTGGGGCCCTGGACCTGGGCCCCTCATCCCATTTCCCTGAATTATTCTACACTCTGATGCCCAATGGAGTCCTCTGTTGCATTTTGGACATGGGGTTTTAGGTCTTCTTTCACCCCCATACCTACACTGAGCTCTTAGATGTCCAATTTTTCCACATTGAAAACATCTCCAAGTTTCTCTAGAAGTCCCTTGCCAGGAGGGACCCTGTCTTTCCACATTCATCATTGTCCGGGTATAAAAAGCATTTGTTCCCACTGTAGCACAGCGTCTTATGATCTCCTCTAAAGGAGCATCTTTGTCTAATCCCCATATAATTCTTTTGCAAATCTCATTGGCATTTTCCTTAGCCAGATGTCTGGTCATTATTTCTGTAGCTGAATTTTCTCCAATAGTTCTTTTGACAGCAGTTTGCAAACGTCCCACAAAATCTGCAAAAGGTTCATTGGGACCTTGCTGTATTTTAGTGAAAGCCTCTCCACGATCTTTCTGTCCAGGAAGGACACCCCAAGCTTTTATTGCAGCCTTAGCAATTTGTTCATATATTGTCATGGTATAATTAGTCTGTTCTGAATTCTCTCCATACCGACCTTCACCAGCCAAGTGCTCAAAAGTGAATTGTGTGTTAAATCCTATTTCCAAATTGCATCTGACTTGAATTTTACATAATTCATGAAATTCCGCAAGCCATAATAAATTTTCTCCAGGTTCCAGGCATATCCTTGCTATGGATTTCCAATCATTTGGGGTTAGGACTTCATAAGACAAACCATCTAGTAACATTTTAACATAAGCTGATGTAGCCCCATAAAGGGTACAACCTTTTTTCAAATCCTTAATTTTATTCAAATCTAAAGGTGCATATCTTCTCCTTTTTTGACCTACAGATTCAATCTCTTCAATCACAGGATATGCATGTATAAAATCACTTATATCCTGTCCTTCTCTCTTAGCTTTAACCAATGCTTTTTCTAATCTTGTCATAGGCTTAGGCTTCTTCACAGGCAATTCTGTTTGTGTTTCTGCCTCTTCCCCTCTTTCTTCCTCCATCTCTGAAGGTGGGGTTGATGTGGGCCTGTCAATAATCTGTTCTCTAGGCAGGGTTGAAGCTTCTTCAAGAGAATCATACCATAATTCCTCATTTAAATCCTCTTGCTCTAGGGAAAGATCTTGATCTTTCCTTTTTTCCTCACACTTCCTCCTCTGTTCATTTTTAGAACTTTTCCTTTTCCTACAACTTGCTTGATAGTTTAAGGCTAATTGAACTATGTTGTAGATATAAAATATTTCTGCAGAAATTGAACGAGGCCCATTTTTTGCTTGAAATTCTTTCATTTCATATCCCACTAGCTTCCATTTATCTACATCTATCTTTTCTTCCTCTAAGAACCAAGGGGATGTGTGTCTTAATGCAGCCAAGAGTTTAGCAATCTGTACCCAGGTTACAAGTAAACTCTGCTCCTCAATTATGTTGATTATACTCTCTATAGTACCACTCCTGAATGGGGGTGGAGCTGAGGTTGCTTCTGGGGCTGGGGATGAGTTGGCTGAGGTCCAGGGATTGAATATAGCTAACATCTGCCCCATTTCAGCTATAAGAGATTCCTGGTTTAGCCCTTAACAAGTTAAGTTCCTTATTTATCTATTAGCACGCTCACTTAATCTTTAACAAAGTTTCCTCGTTACTCACGGTTCTGGGTCAGAGAGACTGAGATCTAGATTGGAAGCTTTTCCACTGGAATCAGGACTGTGTCTGTCCCTGTTCGGGCGCCAAATTGAGAAGGTCTGGTCTAGCTCCTCTTGTCAGGATAAGCAAAAGTCGTTGCCCCACGTTGGGCGCCAAATGTAGCGAGCTGTCGTCTCCAGAAGCTGCCGGATCGCTCTCTGGGAAGAGATCTGCTGTGTCTACTCAAATCTCTCAGACAGATTCTTCTTCCTGTAACGAACCGTTGTCTCCAGGTAGTTGCTGTTAACTCTTGTCCAAAGAAGTGACTTCCCTTCCTGCAGAGAGCCCCGTCAAGCCTGATGCAATTCAGAGTCTTCCTCTTGAATTCTGGCTCTGAATCTCCTCCAGCTCTTATCCTTCTCCAGGTCGATCTGCTCTCTGAGCCCAGTGCTATCTCTTTTATCCTCCCAGAGAATGGGCGTGGGATAATGCAAGGGCTTCTGGGAAGAACCACCCTAGCCAATGAGCTTGCCCCCTCTATCAAGTCAACCTGAGTTCTCACCTTGTAATTGTCCAACCTGAATTCTCACCTCGTCACTATCCAGACAACCTCAGTTCTCACTTAGTAATCCTAACAGGTTGCAATGCCCATTTCTTGCAACTTGCCCATACTAAATGTGGTATAAGTTGGTTTAATATGCTTTTTAAGTATTTCATATATCCAAATAGAAGCTATTTTTGTTGGAATCAGAAGTAGCTCAAGGACCTCCTCAGAAGCTGGTAAAAAAAAATAATTAAAAGGCAGAGGGCTAAAATATTTCTTTACTTGCAAGATATATTTAGTAAGGCAAGTTATTTCCTCATTAAGATTGTTGTTATCTAATCAACCTCTTCCCTAGGACACCATTTATGATCAGATTCATTTTTATTTTTATAAATAAATTCCATACATGTCTTTTGTGTTTAAATCAAAGAAATATCCAATTATTGTTATAACCCTCTAGTTGACAAACAATGAAACAATGAAAAAGTTAAGCAAAAATAATCAATACAATATTGGCACTTGACAATATATGCAACATCTTTCCCTCATTGACTCTGACTTCTCTGTCAAAAGGAGGAATATATGTTTCATTATCTGCCCTCCAGGTCCAAAATTGATCACTACAATTACTCAGAGGTCATCTTTCTTTCGATGGTCTTTTCATTTACATTAATGTAGTTATTGTATATATGGTTTTTCTGCCTCTGCTCACTTAATTTTGCATCATATAGATCGATGATGCACCAAATGAAAATGAGAGCAATATCTTCTAGATACACATCCATGAAAAAAATGTAAACCTTTCTTTATGTAATCATACTGATTGTCAGCTGGAAAACCTCTGCCTTATGTGCCTATGAAAGTCATTTTCTCTGTATTGATTAAAGAAGCTCAAATCAGTAATAGTAAATAACCATTTTCTTTTACCTCTTATTTAAGATATATTGGGAAGTGTATAGGGAACCTGTATCTATACAAAAATGGACTGATGGAAGAAGAGGCAGGATGGAAAAAGCCTCCTTCCCTAGACAGAAACTCAATGAAAATCAGATCAGGCCTTCAGGATTGTCTACTGCCCCATCACATTTCTACTTTTTTCAACAATGTTCTCCTTAACCTTCTGTATCAATTTGTCTCTGCTTACCTTGATGACATAAAGTATTTTCATGCCATGAACAAGAATATGACACTCACATAAGGAAAGCATTAACTCAGTTGCAATGCAACAGCTTGTATCATAAGTTTGAGAAACACATTCTTTGTCAGCCCCAGGTAACATGCTCGGGATTTATTTTAGGACTAAACAAACTACAAATGAATCCAGATTATGTGCAGGCCATATGGGACTGGGTGGCACCCTCCAGAGTGAAAGCTTTGCAGCATTTTCCTAAAATTGCAAGATTCTATTCAGGATTTTTTTCCCAAAGTACTGATAATTGAAGTAGCACTTAGGCAATCGTTGAAAAGGGGAAAAAAAGAGCTAGGTATGTATGAAGATTGTAGCAAGCATCTGGCCTTTCACATATTTATAATCATAAATGTTGACTACTTCATTGTATTCAACAATAGAATAGCCACTGGAACCTTATTCACACAAATAATTGTAGAATAAGAAGAAATCCTGAATTCAGAACACTGGTGACTAACTCTAACTTACTATGTGCCAGTTAATATCTATGAAATGCTAGGTGAAGAGGTAATAGCAATCAAAGCATCTCTAGAGTTTTGGAAAAATTATATGACAGGGCTATGAAATTTGATTATTGATCCTTACTATAAAAATTGAGTTATGTGGCAGCTAAATGGTGTGGATAGAGAACCCAACTTCAAATTGTCCTCACATATTTAAGCTCAACTACCTCCCCACAAAAAAAAAATTTTTTCAGTTATTACAGGATTAATTTCTGCTTTCTTGTGTCTAGGGAGTTTTAAAAAATGAGCAGTCAAAAAAAATCCATTAGTAGAATTTAAACTCCTCGAGGACAGAGATGAGGTAGTGCAATGAAGAAAACATTGGACTTGAAATTAAAGATTTGAATTCATATCCAATCTCAGATAGTTACAGTCTCTATTCAGGAATTCTCAAACTAAGGCCCACAGGCCAGATGCAGCCAGCTGAGGACGTTTATTCGGCCCACCCGGTTATGACAAATGGGCTGAGGGATGGAGACAAAGTGTGAGGTTTTGTTTTTACTATAGTCCAGCCCCCCAACAGTCTGAGGGACAGTGAACTAGCCCCCTATTTAAAAAGTTTGAGGACCACTACGTGATTCTCTTAAGAATTCTCTGTATTCAGATTTCTCATTTGTAAAATGAGGATAATTATCCCTTCACAACTTCACAGGGCTGTTGTAAGGAGTAAATAATGCTTATAAAGCATTTGCAAAACTTAAAGAACTAAAAAATTTTAGCCATTAAAAAAAAATTCTTTCAAGCATCAGCACAGAACCTTGCATGCTTTATACATAGTTGATGCATTGAATTGAATTAAATGAATGGTCTTGTTCCTAAGCATAAAGTGTTACAGAAGAGCCTATGGAAGGGAGAAAACAGAAACAATTTTACTCTTAAGTTTGTATAGTGATGATGAAGAGTTGGGGCAAGTCAAGGTTGTAATATTTTTATGTATATCCCAAAAACGCAGAGAAAAGGTCTTATGGGTACATCATGAGGAGCAACATGGTATAATTTAGGTTTAAAAGCATTAGAATTCTAGTCAGAATATTTGGATCCAGATTCTAACTCTATTACTTATGACCTGTGTGATTCTGGGCAAGTAATTTAATTAAGATTCAGTTTCCTCACTTGAAAAATAAAATGAAATCTGAATTCTTTTTAGTTCTAATTATCTAATCTTATGATCCTAAAATGCCTTCAGATCTTCAAGGATTGTTCACTGCCCCATCACATTTCTACTATTTTTAACAATGTTCTCCTTAACCTTCAGTACCAATTTGTCTCTGCTTACCTTGGTGACAATCCAGGAATCCTATGTGCCTATGTGGAGTACAGGAGCAATATGTACAAAAGATTAAATTTATTCACACTAAAAGAGGCAAATTGAAGTCACAAAGGATAGGAAGAAAGGGAAAGGGAACAAGCATTTATTACATACCAATTATGTGCCAAGCACTGTACTAAGCATTGATATTCTTGTGAAGATAGATAGTGAATGTTTTCTGAATTCTATATGACAAATAGATAGAGGTAACTGAGATTCTGAATGTTTATATGACTTGCCCCTCCCACCCCTTGCCATTGTATAAGAAAGTCATTGAATATGTGTTTTGCAAACTTTAAGGTGCTATGGAAATGGAAATGATAATAAAATAATAACAGATTAAACACATGTGAATTTTGCTGTTGATGAGTTGATAAGTCATATGAGCTTCTGCAATACCCTGTTAAGGACCATGCCTAGGTAAAGGGGCAGGTCAATTCTCTAAGAGCCTTCACAGCTGTGAATCACAATATCTGAAGGAGTTGCAAAGCAGCCTTTATTGACACAGGCATTACTTATGGACTGGGAATAAAATAAATTGGAGGGAGAGGGAAGAGGAAAGAAGTCGGCAATGCAACTGCCTCTCAGTTTCCTTGTATCATCATCATCCTCTCACATGAAGAGATCCATTCTGCAGGTCTGAGTTAGACCTCCAGCAGCCACTGGCAGGTGGCTCCCGTATCACAATATCCAAAGCCGGATTATTGACAAATTTCATAATGGCTCTAATGCCATCCTTAGCTCACCCAGCTTCTTTCATTACCATAGATGACTTTTCACAAATTCACCATTTTATCTTTCATCTGAAACTTTTAACTGCATCCCTAAAAGCATGATTTTTTAAAAGAGTCACATTATTAAAATTTCCATTGCAAAAAAAATGTGCAAAATGGAACTATAATTTATGAAGAAAAAATTTATGGAAGGGCTAACAGAGACTAGGTGCTTATTTGCTTCTTGAAGTAGCAAACTACCTTCAGTTTGATGATCAAGTGGAAAGACCTACCCAATTTGATACATTTTCTGTGTAGCTTCATTTCACATCTGCAGTATAATTAGATAAGGTACCAGAGTCAATATGAGAAGGGAATAATTCTCCAGATTTGAGATTAGGAATACCTGGATTCAGATCCTACCTCACACTAGTTATATGACCTAAGGAAAGGAAGAGTTCTTTACTGCCATCTAATATAAAAATATAGTAACATATCAGATAAATTTATCCAGATCCTGAAGATTTTGCCCATTGTTATACATCTTACTTGAAGCCTACTCATAGCACCAAATTTCTTCAATAAGGGTCATAATACTTTATCCCAATATATAAAAAATCAAAGCAAGAGAAATTGGAAATAGAAGTTGGCCTATTCTGAAATTTAAAGATAATAGAACTGGTTCAATTTAAGAACCTGGAAAAGATGCACTCTCAAGGATATGGACATGGATGAAAATTGTACATGCTTTACAAGCTCTGACAGTAGGCTCCAGAACGAGGAGGCCTTCTCTGGGACTGAGATTGAGGAAAGAAGGTTTATCTTCCCAGTTCCAGTGAGCTAGTTTTAGAGGATACATGAAGGAATAAATACTGGAGCAGAAACCTTACAATCAGCAATCATCTCTGCCTGTGGAAAAATTCAGTACTAACAGATATCTATCATATTCTTGGGAATGCAGACCAGAATGAGTTCAAAGGAAGTCCTGGACCAGTAACTTCAGGATCAAGAATTCCAAAGTCAGTTCCTAAGAGGAGCACTGATCCGCATTCTCCTACTAAATTCAAAATTAAGTTCCCTAGACCAAATTAAATTCATTTTTGGTATCATTTCCATAGCCTCCTCCTCCCAAAATGGTCAGGATATCTTCACTCTGAGATAACATATTCCAAATCTGGAAACCCAGTAGATCTAATGATGATAACTATTTTAAAAATATCTTCTGAAATCTATCTAGTCCACTGAAAAAGTGTTCTTTCCTTATTGTCTCCTGATGTTCTTGTTTTATTTTCACTTGGTACAAGGCATCAATAATTTATTTAGTTAAAAGGGAAATAGGTAAGCAAAAACATTAAAGATTAAGTTTAGATTCTTTTTAGTAAAGCACACCCTAAAGATATCCCTCACCTGGAAGCAAGCATCCAAGCAAATCTCTGAGTGTGAAAAGGGATAAACTGGCTGGTGTATATAGAGCCTTAAGCTCCATGATCTCTAACTTTGAATCTTTCTCTGATCCTTTGAATGACTCATGAGATAAGGAGTAGTTCACATTATAGAAAGTAAAGGATATTCTGTCTTTAGTCAAAATGTAGGTTTCAATTAATATGAAGATACAAAAAGAGGAAAAAAAGAAAAATTTTGAATAAAAATAAATTTATTAAGTTTAGAAAGTGTTTCCAAAGGGCCATAGAAGGGAAAGGCTGATAGAGGTAGAGACCAGATAGAGCTATAGGTAAGATAGGATAAGAGAATAGAATATTAGTAATAGGGAGGATTTTTGCCAAAAACACTGGCAGTTTTATATGGTAGATCTAAATAGTGACAGATGTTAGGAATAATAGCCAGCTAATGTAATTCAGCAAAATATTAGACTTGTAGTAAAGAGCTGAATTCAAATCCCACCTGAAATATTTCCAAGCTCTATGAGTCCAGGCAAGTCATTTCATGGACCTCCATTTTCTCATATATAAAATGAGGGAATTAGATTTGACAATGTTTAAGGCCTTCCCTAACTTTAAATCTATAACTCTACAGCTTAGTTCTTGGTGTAGATGTTTTTGCCAAAGCAACAAATGAAAGAAAGAAAAAGAAAAAAAAGTCCTTAATACTCAAGTAACCTTTCTTATTTATCAGTAATTGTACCATATAAATGGAGCAGAGACTCCTAAGATTCACCCAATTTTAGACCATCAGCAAATTTTAATTTAGACTTCTGGGTCACATGATGAGCAAAATGGAAGATTAGACCTTTTTTTATGGCTTCTTAATCTCTTCAAAATAGGAATCATACACAAGAGAAAAAGCAATTTCAGCTTTCTCCAATCTAAGATGTCAAAAAAAAACCCTAATAAAGCCTCAAGTCAATGAATCAACATCATAAAGGACTAATTTCTAATCTATAATGTCCTCACTCAATACCTCCATCCCACCAGCCCCTACATTCTGGCAGGATGGCAAAAGTCAACCCAAGAACTTGTTACAGAACTCAACTCCATCACCTCCCTACATATCATGCATATTAAAAATGCAGCTATAGGAAATCTGAAGCTCATTCCATTTGAGTGGTCAGCCTGCTGTGTTGTAATAGTTCTCAAGAAGAGAACTGAAAAAATAGAGAGAATGGGAATAGAATGTTAGTGTATGTATTTGGGAGGCAGTATTACTCAGTAAGACCTAAAGAAATAGGAACTGTATGCATATTAAATCAATTCTATTCCCTCATTTGCAAGTCACCTGTAGCAGAGAATTGAGACCAATGAAAAAATTTATTACCCAAAGTGAGAAGAGTCTAAGAAAGCTTGCATTCATTCCAGTTCTCAAGGAAATTGCCATCAAGAGTAAGGAGTCAGAAAGTAAACAATAGGATAATACAAGAGACTAAATTGTCAAAGATCTTAGAAGGAAGAAAACTCAAAGACCTTGAGCACATCTAGATAAACCAATAGGGAAAATACCAGTAAAAGAAGGTAATCCAAACAAGTCCAAACATCTGTAAATAGCTATTACAAGACAAAGAAAATTTAATTAATACCTGATGAATCAGAGAATCATACAGATTCCCAAAAGAACATATGTCATAGTAGAAGGTTCCCAAATAGTTTAAGAGAGAAAAAATAATCATGAAAACAAAATTGATAGCCTATAGAATAGAAAGAATTGGCAGAATAGAAAATTTGAATCAACAGTGGTAGAACAAATTTTCATTTAACTGCTTGTACTTTAAATGTGAGCATTTTGTCTAATGACTAATAAGCCCACATATTACTAGAGGAATTAAGTATTATCAATCTTGACATTCGTGACACAAACAAAAGCAGAAGAAAGAAGGAATTGGTAGTGTGGGTTTTATAACATGCATAAACGCTTCAGGAACTATTGTTTCATGAGAAATTTGGTTATCATGTCTTGTAATCCAGCTGACAACTACTGATAAAAAGGCCAAAATGAAAATAATTATACTCACCAATATCAGGTGAATTGATATCAGTTGAAAAGGACAAAGTTGTAACCAAATCCTGTGAAGAACTTGTTAAGAAACTCCAAATCACATTAATATATATTCTGATACTTGGTGACTTCAATATAAGGGTAGAACTTGTTAAGAAACTCCAAATCACATTAATATATATTCTGATACTTGGTGACTTCAATATAAGGGTAGAAGATGAGATTGGAGAGACATATATAGGAAAGTATGATTCAGGGGAAGGAGGTAAGAGAGGCCAAAGAATTGAAAATTATATATAAACTTCAGGCTTCTATATCTTGAATATTTTCTTTAGAAGTTTGGTAGGGGCTAAGTGTGAGGAACATCAGATAATGCTACAAATAATTAAAGTGACTACATTTTAAAAGCCAGAGAAGGAGTTATTTTGGAAGTAGAGGTCTGTGCATAGTCAAATAACCAACTCATCAAAATTTATAAGATGAAAGAATATTAATGAGAAAAACATATGGTATACAATTAAGGAGATTTAACCCTGAGTTATTTTTAATTAAACTTTCTTTTTTAAATGAAGATTCCACCTTCTCTGCCTCCCATCTCCTGCTCCAAATTGAGAAAGCAAGAAAAATAAAACTCCAGTTATACATATGTTTAGGGAATTTAGTAATAAGTCAAATAAATCCCCATATTGACCACATCAAAAAAATTATATGTCAATCTGCACTGAGCTTATTTCCACTCTATCAGGATTTGGGTATCTTGTTTCATCATAAATCCTCTGGCTATGTAGACAGACTACCCAGATGGAGCTCATTGGTACAATGAATAGAATCCTGGACCAGATAGATTTGAGTTTAAACTTGTGCTTGAATACTTACTAGTTATGTGAACCTGGGCAAGTTATTAAACTTTATCTACTTCATTTTTATCATCTGTAAAATTATGATAATAATAGCACCTACCTCTCAGAGTTGGATTATCTCTCAGAGATAAGGATTAGGTGGCATATTTCTAAAGTACCTAGAAAAATACCTAGAATATAATAAGTGCTTTTTTTTTCTTCTGGAATTGTGTTCTCAGATTTTTCTGAAACCATTCCCTTCACTATTTCTTATGGAACAATAGTATCACATCTTTTTCTTATACCATAACTTGTGCAGTCATTCTTCAATTGACCTCTCAATTTGTGATTCTTTGCCACAACAAATGCAATTATCATAATTATTTTTATATGTATAGGTCCTTTTTCTCTTTCTTTGATCTCCTTAGTACCCTAAGGTATCATGGTATCAAAGGATATTTACTGTCTAATAGTTTTGGAGGCATAAATATAATTTTTCCCATAATTATAGACCAACTTACAGCTATAACAACAATGCATTAATATATTTGTTTTCCCACAGCCCATTCAACATTTTCATTTTCATTTTTTTGTTAATTCTATCAATCTGAAAGATATGAAATAGCACCTCAAAAGTTGTTTTTAGTGTATTTCTCTAATTATTAGAAATTTAGAACAACCCTGACATTTAAACAAGCCATTGGAAAATGAAAATAGGAGATAGTTAACAGAATGACATCAACACCAATTATAATAATTTAACTCACAAGTTAAACAAAGTATATTCTTTGCTACAATAATGAGACCAAAAGAGCATAGAATGGTCTTTCGTCAACAAATATTTGACTTGCTTGTCAAATAGTAAAAGCAATGGCTGTCAAGGCAACATTGAGTTAGAAAATAAAATTGCCTCTAAAATTTTACAAAGAAGATTAATGAACAATTACAAGTAATATTTTCTTCTAAAACAGAGAACAACATGAAGGCTAAAACCAAATTAAGGAAAACTTAGCAAGATAATCAGCTAAGCACAACTATTGCAAACATATTTGAATATGAAAACTGAAGGATCACCACCAAAAGGAAAAAAATGGAAAAGGTTTACCAAAACCATTTCAACAAAGTGAGATTAAGAGAACACTTGGAATTAATAGCTATATGCCTATACTCCCACTTATATAGAATGTTTTTAATGATTATCTATACCTAAATTGAGATAAAGTGTCTCCCCTCTGTATATAAGATCCTTCAGGATTTCTTGGAGGGTGTTACTTACATTTTGTTATAAAGTGGCATTTTCTTCTACTCAGTCAAATGTTTTTCCATAATCAACAAAAAAGAACCTCTGTGAGGTTTTATATTCTCTACATCTTTCAGTGAATTGTGATTTGATAAAGATATGATCAATTATCAAATATATATGTCTACACACATTTCTGTGTATAACATTATATTATGTATATATTATAGATGTTTTTATTGTGTGTATTCAAATGTGCGTACACACATATATTCAGTTGTTGTTCAGTTGTTTTCAGCCATGTCTAACTCTGTGACTCTATTTGGGGTTTTTTCTGCAAAGATACTGAGTGATTTGCCATTTCCTTCTCTAGCTCCTTTTAGAGATAGGAAATTGAGGCAAACAGGGTTAAGTGACTTGTCCAAGGTCACACAGATAGCATCTGACAACAGATTTGAATTAGATATTCCTGCCTTCAGAATCAGTGCTTTATCCACTATGCCACCTCGTTGCCTAGAGAAAGAGAGAGAGAGGGTTCTGACTAACATTCCTGTTCAATGATCCTCTGATAGCAATAAACATAAAATCAGTGAATTGCATTGTCAACAAAAAAGCATCCAGCCTCTTCTGTTTGCAGATGACATTGAGTCTATTACATCAGGTGTCAAGACATTGAAGTCTCTCCTGGAAAAGGTTTATAATCACCCAATGGAATTTAACCTATCCATCCACATATGAAAGAATAAATGGATAGCTAATTTTTATTGAAGAGATTTTAATATGAATATGAATAGATGCCTCAACAGTTTGTCTAACAGCATGTATATTTGGAATGGACAGTATAGATGAACGATAAATTGAAAAGGAGTAAGAAAGCAGACCAAAATACTTTCTGAAAATCAAAAACACTTTTACTTATGCCAAGTTTCCCATAAAAACAAAGATCAATATTCTTGATGCAGTATTTTTTTAAATGTTGCTGTATGTTGGTGAGATGTAGAACACTTATGCCTCTAAAAAACTAAAATGAATATTATATAAAAGGCAATGAAGAGGCACTTAATGACTGAGCAGGCTGTATCACATGATTAACAGAGAGTAGGAAGAAGTAGAAGGTACCAATAGTAGTAAATGATGTTATCAAATAATTATGTTATGTAATAGAAAGAAAAGATAGATCAAGGAAAATCAGGTCAGGAAAAATGAAGGAAGATCTCCAGCATGTTGGATGGTCATCTTGTGGTAAAGTTTTGAGAAGACATGATAGAGAGTCATACAGGATGGGTGGGGATGAATAGGTTGTGATTCCCATTGTTTGAAGGAATTTTAAAACCAATAGTATTCAAGATCCATTTGAGTATTGTGTATGATCCTTTGACCTCTTAGCCACAGGGCAGGAACAGTAGAGAAAGTAGTTAATCCCCCTTATTCCTCTAGGGAGGAATCTGCTTCACTCTGGTGTAATTCCCAGCTCTAAAGACCTATTGATCTATTGGTTGTGATTATTTTTTTTTTAATCTGTCTTAGAATCTGTCCAGCTTTGCTTAGATTTGGGATTTGTTTCCCAGTGGTTTTGTTGTGTTTTTAATAAGTACAAAACTCTGGGAGTTTATTGCACATAGTAGGCAGAAAGTTTGTAGAGTAAACTGGAATATAAACTCTTTAAGGAAGAGACTGTTTCAATTTTGTCTTTGAGTCTCTAGAACTTAGCAGAAAGTAGGGATTTAATAAAAAATAAATAAAAGATAAAGGTTATTAAATTGTTGAACTGGAAAATTTAAGTGGTTTCCAACAGCTCCAGATTATAACCAGAATGGAGCTAATGGATTTGACTCTACTGAAATATTGAGTTAGTCTCAGACCTTCATATTTGGCATCTTCCAGGTGGTTTTAGTGGCTTGTATATATGCCATATTAAATTTAGTTCATTATGCTTCGTTCTCACTGGGGACCCAGAAACAAAATTCTCAGCCACTGTTAAGAGAAAACTTTTCAGTTAAAAAAGCCAGCAATGAGAAAACCTGATAGGTCAAAATATCATTAGAGTTTCATTAATGGAAACTTTCAGCAGCTTCTAGATTAAACCAAATTTCACTTTTGCAGCCAACATTGATTCTTTAATATCTTCAGCCATTTATCTATGAAAACACAGAAGAAAGTTATAAATGGCATTGTTAGCCCCAAACTTTGACAGAAATTGTCAAGTAAAAGGGTAATCCTTTCTCACCAGCACTTTCATTGTCTTTTTTATTATGTGATCTCAGTACTGTTGGAGGACTGACCAGGTTTGCCTTGGGCAAGAATGTTAAACAAAGGCAACTAATTTTGTTGCTGGCAAGGATGCTTAATAAAAATAGGAATTTAAAACAAAGGTTTTCAGGAAGGAGCTGATAACTTGGGCCACCTTTGTTGTGACTGTTAGTCATGTCCAACTCTTTGTAACTCCATTTGGGGTTTTCTTAGCAGAGATACTGAAGTGGCTTGCCACTTCCATTTCCTTTTCTAGCTTATTTTATAGATTTTTTTAAAAACTGACTTATAGTCAGTTAGTTAGTAAGTGTTTGAGACCAGATTTGAATTCAGGAAAACTAGCCATCCTGATTCTAGGCCCAGCAATCTACCCACTGTGCTACTTAGCACATCTTTAGCTGTCTCTTTTGTTCTTGATACTGATGTGGGTTGAGATCCCTTTAAGATTCCTTTCTGATTCCCAACCCCACCACCACCATTGGCTGAAGAAGCTAGGATCTTTGATTCACAAATCCTGGTCAAAAAACACCTTTTTGAATTCCAATGATATCTGGGCTTTCCCAGCCCCCACCGGATCTGAGCTAACTTGGGCTTTCCTAGACTCCCATTATCTGCTCAGGTTTCCCCAACCCCCATAAACAGCTTCTTCCTTATCTAAAAACCCATTGAATTCTATTCAATGCTAACCCTGGCCAAAACCAGCCAGGAACCTGAGATTCCACCCACCTTCAAGATCACCAAGAGCCCCCATTATAAAAAGGAAACCCTGGAGCCCAGTCTTTTGCAGGAGCTCTAAAACATAGTATCCTTACACTGGCCATGTAAGGGTTCCTGTCCGCCCTGCGACCAGCTCTGGCCCTGGCGTCTTTCTACCTTTACCCTTACTTCCAAACCCTTACAATAAACCTTTTTTATCAATCTAGGTTTTCGGGCCTGTAAATTCCTTTACAGGGGACTCTGCGCTGTCACTAGACTGCATTTAGCTATGTATCCTTGCGCCGAACAAAAAGAGGGTACCCCTTTCCAAACTCTTATCAATACCAAATTCTTTAGCATAACAACTAGAAAAAGTACGGGATGATTCCAAAGAGACAAGAAAGGTATCTCATAGCATTAGTCCTATTATAGCTCCTTTGTGGTTTGATTAGATGGATTTCATCAAAAGATGTATAGGATAAGAGCCAGGAATTTGACAGGAGGTACAATAAATTGTTTAACTATGAGTCAGTTACTTGGCTAGACCCAAGAACTAAAAACAGAAGACAGAGAAGGAATGGTCAAAAAAAGAACCTTACTCTTAATCTGAGGATTTCTACTGACTTTTTCCAGTTACTGGGCAAGGTATAGTTGTCATAGCACCTCCTCTGAGCCAAATGAGGCTATAAGCTAAGCTCTCCCTTCTAAGCAAAAAGTTTACTAAGAGCCAAATCCTAGTAAAAGTAGCCACTTGTAGCAAAAGTGCAAAAGACACTAAATAGCTGAAAATTTGCAGATTGAAACAGAGTACAACTAGGTCAATACTTCAATAGCAATAGTATCACACATAGCAGACAATGGAGACACTACACCAGATAGAAATGCTACGAAGAGAAGCATGAAGACTTCAGAAATCACAGTGGTTCTAGAGTACCCAAGGTGTACTGTTCCAGTCAAGTCTTTGTCCTAATCACATGTCCCTAAGTGAGTGTGCTGTGTAGGTGTATCCATGTCATATATGTCCTCTGGAGGTATGTTCCTTCACCTAAATTTCTCTGCAAATGTGCGATCCCTGACATTGGTAGCTAGTAACTATGGGACAGCATACCCCTGTGGGCAACTAAGATCTTTTCTTATCACCTAATTTGTCATGCTTTTAAGAACTTCTTCTTCATTGAATTTTATAGGTTTTCTTTTCCCACTAGCTTAATTAAAGTAAACACACTGAATATAGATTCATGAGCTATAATTTTGAGTGGGTACTGACTCCCATGTGCCTTAAACCTGAGAAGCTATTCTAAGGTTTCCCCTATAAGGAAAAATATGCAATTATCAAGAAAGACTTGCCTGGGAAAGGAGTTTAACCCTTTTCTTATTGAAAACTTACTTTGTGACTTGATTATTCAGTCTGATATTGATTACTCATTGTTCTAAGATCTCTTCACTGAGTCTTTTCTACCCAACTTTTGTCTGAAGTATATACGAGGGAGTATTGTCATTCACTGTAGATTGTATGCATAATATAGGGTTTGGAATCCTGCCATTTTCTTTTTTCATATAAGAAGACATTCTATACGCTCTTTCTTTCTATCAGTTATGCCTTTCCAGTATTCCTCATTATAATTTTGTGAAATAAAATAATTTGGTCTAATAAGGTTTTATTCCCCTATATGTTTATCTAACGTAGGTTTATATATTGTCTTAAATTAACTTGCATAATGTCACCCAATAAAGGTATAAATAGTGAAGCCTATATTGGAACTCTCATTCCCTAATTCTACTTATATATTCTACCCATATGAACTATAGACTAAATATGGATTCTGTCACACATGACAGCAAAAGGATACTCCCATTTGTTGGCTAAAACATTCATCACAGAATTATAGATAACAATAAACTGGAAATTTTCAATTTGTATAAGCCTTCATCATTTCTAACCTAGATTATCATAGCAGTCTCCTAATTGATCTCCCTGGATTAAATTTCTCACCACTCCAATAAATCCTACACACTGCTGCTAAGATAAATTTTATTAAGCATATTTCTTCCCCTATTCAATCAGTTGCAGTAGCTTCATATCACTTTTAAGATAAACTATAAACTGTGCTGGTTAACTTTTGAAAACCTTCATAACCTGATTCCAATCTCTCTTTCCAGTATCAATAGACATTACTTTTCCTCCCACAATTAGGGATCTAGCCAAATTGACCATCCCTTTGTTCCTTAGATATAACACATTCCTCATTTATTTTTAACATTATTTTTATGCCATATAGATTTTATATGGACTTGTCTCCACATTAAATGTTGTTTATCTTTTGTTTTTGAAGAGGACCAAAGACATGACAATGTAATGTCTTGACATGTACATGAATTGGGTTTAAGTGAGACAGACTAGTGCAAAGTTATCATCCTTATTCTGTCTTCCAGAATCACTGAAGTCCAGTGGCAAAACAAAAAATTAATATGACTGGTAATGGCCTAAGATTCAGGGTTGTTCTACTGCTCCACAGCACCTATTCAAAGAATGTAAGTTTATTCTGAGTAAGTATTATTTTATTCTTTAGACTCATGTCTCTAGCAACTACCAGTACTTAGAAAAGAGCCTACAAATGGGAAGGATATTTAATAAGTGCTTGTTGATTGATTGATTGATTGATTGATTTGATGACTTGCTCACAATCACAAAACTAAGTGGCAGAACAAAGACTGACACCCAGATATGCATTCCCTGAATCTGAATCCAATTCAGTTGCTTTCCCACTGTATCACATTACTAATTTTTCAGCATTAATTTTTAAAAATAAAGCATTTGAATCTGTATGTAACCAAAGCTATATGACAGGTCTTGCAGTTTTCACATTTTATTTATTTATTTCTATTAATTCATAGTATTCAAAATGCATAAAAATAATTATACTCAGAAAAAAGGTAGTAAAAACAAATAATTATTGTGCATAATTAAATAAAAAGGTCTGAAAATAAATATTATAATGAAAAGTCATAAAAGAAGTGGAACAATTTTCCCCATAGAAGACAATGATACTTATAATCTTTAATTACAAAAGGGGCTATTTTACAAAGGTTGATAACCATTACTATCTCTAAGAACACAATGGATAGCTTAAACTTTAGGATAAGGGATATGAATTTTATTTTAAAAAGAACTTTTGAAAGTAAGGATTATTGCACCCTGAAATGAGTTACTAAAAGGAGATATGGAATCTATTTCCCTGGTTGTCTTTTAAGAATAGGATATAAAGATATACCTATCTAACCAGTATCGTTTAACTACAGGCCTGTCTTTAGACAAGATATTAAATGTCTTTCTTTTGTTCTTTCTTTTGCTTTATTTTTTTCTTTCCCTTATCACAGAAGCATAGAACTCTACAATTCAAAGAAATCTCATTAAATTCATGTTGTTCAGTCATATACAACTCTTTGTGACCTCATTTGGAATTTTCTTGGCAAAGACACTGGAGTGGTTTCCTTCTCCAGCTCACTTTACCAATGAAAAAACATCTGTAAAGTGAGTTACCCAGACTCACACAGCTAGTAAATGTCTCAGACCACATTTGAACTCATGACTGATACCAGGTCCTGTGCACTATCCATTGTGCCACCTAACTGTGTTAGGTCCATAAGACCATAGATTTTAAATTAGAAAGAACCTTTAATGCCAGAGTCCAATGCCTTCATTTTAAAAATGCAAAGAGACCCAGAGACTTGTTAGTGGACATTGCACCATAAGCAAAGATTGAACCTTAGTCTTCTTGGGTCTTTTTGCCCCAAATATTTTATTCTTCCTACTTTAGCATAAATGGCAAATGTTCATGTAGCCCGTACTTAGACACTTTGATTGCAGAACTCCTTAGAAAGCCTTTACTGTCCAGTGGAAATATCATTGGTTTTAGAGGCAGAAAAGTTGGGTACTACCTGTGTGAATTCAATAAGTGTCTTCACTTGTTGGGACCTCATATACTCTTCATCTGTAAGATGAGAGGGTTGAACTAGACAGATTTAGAATTCCCTTCAGCTCTAGACTTATACATCTCATAGGGCAGCACATTATACTACAGAATAGACCTAACTTGAAGGACATTCCTACTGATATTAAGCCCAAATTGATAGTCTTTACTATTGTTATTCATTGTTACTAGATTTTCCCTAAGGGCCAAAGAGAAGAAATCTCATCCCTCTCTCACATAGTAACCCTTTAAAATGCTGAACATCCCCAAATTTCTTCCACAAATTCTCACTAGACACGAACTTAAGATATTTTATACTCCAGCTATCCTCCACATGTTAAAAGCTCTTTATAAACTGTGGCATTCATAATATAGCATAATACTTTAGATTGGCTAAACCAAGACAAGAGTATGGAAGGGTTCTTAAGTTCTCATTCCTGCAACCTATCCAGAAATATCCTGGTGACAACTCATACAAGATTCTAAGAGCTAACTGTTAACTTTTCAATGTGAGTATTTACACCTCAGAAATAAGCAAATGCCATAAATCAGGATTTCAATTATTATTTTGTTGACTGTTTACATTTAAGAAAGTGATGGAGAAAATGCAGATTAAACTTAAAACTGTTATCTGCTGAATGCAGATCCAAGTATACTATTTTCATTTTGTTGCTTTTTTTCCTCATTGTTTTTCCCTTTTGATCTGATTTTTCTTTTACAACATGACTAATATGGAAATATGTTTTAAATGATGATACATGTATAATCTATATTAGATTGCTTGCTCTCTTGGGAAAGGAGGAGGAAAAAAGAAAAAAATGGCACTTAAAATTTTGCAAAAATGAATGCTGAAAACTATCTTTACATATAATTGGAAAAATCAAATAGTATTGAAGGAGAAAAGATGAGAAGATAGAAAAAAAAATCTATATCATCCCTACTTTTTTTTTTTTGAAGAGCTGGAAATTATATTTTTAACAATATACCCCCAGGTATCGTTCTTCTTAATTCAGCCCAAAGTCATGGTTGCTTTTCTGACAACCATATTACTATTTTTATATTTTGGCAAAGCAGTCAGGGTTAAGTGACTTGGCCAGGGCCATGCAGCTAGAAAGCATCAAGTGACTAAAGCTTTGAACTCAAGACCTTTTGGCTCCCAGGCTCTATCTACTAAGCCATTTACCTGCCCCTAACTATATTACTACTAATTATTATGGAGTTTGCAACCAAGTAAAATTGCTAGATAGCTTTTAGATAGACAACTTCTAACATAACCAGCTTTTCCCTATATTTTACTTTTGAAATCAATTCTTGAGCCCAAGTTTCACATTTATAACCGCTAAATTTCATTTTATTAAATTTAACGCAATGTCCTAGCTATCAAAAACTTCTTGGATAATCTACTTCTCCCTGGCTTTGTGTCATCTGAAAATTTCATAAACCTATCATTTATGCCCTCACCAAGCCTTAAAACAAATATTAAATAGCACAGTTTGAAATACAGATTGCTAAAACAATTTACTGGAGATGCCCTCCTAAGTCTATGTCAAAATATTAATGACTATTTGGAGTGCAACCATTAAATTATTTCAAAATCTATCTAATTATTTTACCACCCAGCTCACGTCTCCATCTTTCCCATAAAAATCATATGAAACGTTTTCAAACACTTCCTAAAAACCTAGGCACTATCTAGAAGTTACCATGTTGCTCAGAAGCAGCTTCCTGTCAAAAACGGTACTAAGGTGAGACTGGAAGAGACTGTTCTTTATGAAGTAATAGGTGTTCTCTGTAAGTGGTACCTCCTTATCTCTTTAATAGTAAAGTCTAAAATTTTGTGAAAAAGCAAATTCAAGTTTTTTTACTAGAATTTAGAGACTCCATTCTCCTCTCTTCTTTTAAACATTAGGAGTACATGTGTTCTCCTGTAATTCTGAAATATCCTTCTCATTTTCCATCATCTTTCAAATGTCAGAGAGAGGATGGTTCAGAAAATACATCTAGTAATTGGGGCTATAGATTGAATGATTAGGGACTTAAATTCATCAAAGGTAGTTTTTCTCTTCACCAGTATTATTTCTCTTTTGTATCCAGAATTTCATTCGTAAGAATTTCCCAAAGGGGAATATAGAATTTTAGTCCATGGGATTCTCTTTGTACTACCTTTGAATCATTTCAATTCTGTTTTATCAAGATCTAGGGTTTACATTAGAGAATGTCTAACTTTCTTCTCCTTTTCTGCAACAAACTCTCTCCCTCACAAAGTTCCCATGATTTCTACCCTCATCAGACAGGTTCTCCCTGGTGTAATAACCAGATTCAGAATAGAATTTCTCATTGTTAGTCATTTCAAGCTTTAGAAGGATATAATTATTCATGTCAAGAAGATAGTAGCTCTTCTGCTTTTGGTTATGGGATTGGGCAGGGGGCAGTCAATATTATTAATATAGCATGTTTTTATGCCATACTTGAGATTTGTTTCCCCAAATGATCTATTTCTCACTTTTTTCTAGGGAGTCTGTAGCATAATCTCATAAGAATCATAGTACCAAAGGAAAGATGTAAGAAAACAGTCCCAACCCACTAATTTTCAGAGGTGAGACATCCATAGGTAATAAGCTTCAGACTTTAATGATTTATTCATTTTTCACTGACTTTTTTTTCTTCTGTTAATTTTATTTTTAAAAAAATTAATGTGGGATGGCTCTTTGGGAGAGAAAGGATGCTGGATGGAATTTTTATTGTGTAAAAACAAAAAATATCAATAAAAATATATTTTAAAAAAAGAAATTGTTGTTTTTCCCTCAATTTACCTGAAATACTTTGTGTTATGTTTTCTAACTATGATTCCTGAATTTCCTTACTTTAATTTACCTTTATATTATATATTGCTACCCATCCCTAGTATCTATTTTACATATCAAATGTCTTTTGCAGAAATCATACTCTATGAAATGCAAATTGAAACAACTCTGAGGTATGAGAAACTTTACATCTATCAGATTGGCTAAGATGACTGGAAAAGATAATGATAAATGTTAGAGGGGACACATTGGAACACTAATTCATTGTTGGTAGAGTAATGAACTGACCCATCAATTTCAAAGAGTAATTTGAAATTATGTCCAAGGGCTATAAAACTGTGCATACTCTTTGATCTAACAATGTCACTACTGGGTCTGTATCCCAAAGAAATCATAAAAGAAGGGAAATAGTTGTAGCAATTCATTTTAAGGTGGCAAAGAACTAGAAATTGAGTTGATGCCCATCAAATGGAGAATGGCTGAGGTATTCAACTTATGGTAGGAGAAAAGAACACTGGATTTGATATTTGAAAGATCAAGCCTGCCACTATTTTCTCAGGAAAGTCTCAACACTGAGGCATGAAATCCATTTCTGAAAAGAATTGAGCAATGTTCTTTGGGCCTTAGTTTCCTCATTTCTTAAATTGTTAATGATTTAGAAGACCTCAAAGTTATCTTCTAGCTCAAAAATGCTGATTCCAAGAATTTCAGATCAGGTAGATGGTACAAGTGATGTTAACATCTATGTAAATGAAGTTGATAATTGGGAATGGCAAAACATCAGGTGATGTTTCAACTGCATTGGCTAGGAAACTAGCTTCCTTTCTCACTATTAGGGAAGAGAGACTAGAGTCAAACTTAGGATAGGGTATCTAGGGTATTATTATAGGGCATCAACAATTTTTATTGGCAATAATCTTCTGCTTCCTTGTTCCCCTGTCTCATAAATTGTGACATAACAATATTCCTATAGAAGCACCATGATTCCATTTGTAATATCTACTTCCTCCCATCTTCTTCTGGAGATTTGTTAGCATGACAAGACCCTCTGGGGTAAATTGAGCTTTACACAACCAACATCCTCAACTTGAATTTGTCTGGCATCAGAATTCCTAATCATGGCTTTGAGACAGACCTTGCTACAATAATCACTTTTGTCTTTCTTTTTATGGTCATATTATATAGAATTTCTAGATGTTTCTTCTGCCAGTAGGAAGGAAACTCCAAATGGCTTTAAAGACTCAAATCTCATTTGTACCAACCAAAATCACATGCCATATTTTTTAAAGTTATCTTTAAGGAATAATCAAAAGTTAAATTACATTCTATGTAAGGCTAAGAAACTAAAATTCTAAAGTCTACTTATAAATTGCAAGTCATAGTACTTAATCTGAAAGGATCTGATCTTTTATCATTCCTCTCTCTTTTACACAGATGTGTTACAGCTGGATAAACTCAAATTGGCTTATAGAGTGAGAGTCTTTAAAAATAATTCCTATGGATTGTCATCCAGGGTCTTCATATCTAGTTTCTGATCATTTCAGGACATATCATTCTGTAAACCATTATTAATTATTCACACATGAAAAACACTATTTTGGGGAATTCCCCAAAGTGTCACAAACAGTTATCTAAAGGAATTCAATCTTAAGTAATAATAATTCTTTGAGAAGTAACCACTTTATTGAGTTCATTTCTTTTCCTTCTTTATTTTGAGATATAATAGAGTATATGTATATTCATAAAAAATTATATCATATTTTTGCAGACTTTCATGCAAAGAATGTTTTAAGACTTGTTTTAAACCCTTCCCCTTATGTCTGAAACATTCCTCTTTCTCATCTCTGCTACTTAGAATTCTAATTTCTTTCAAAGTTCAACTTAATGGCTCTCTTATACATAAGCCCTTTTCTGATTTTCCCTTATTATTAGTCTTCCCTAATCTTCATCCTGGAATTACTTTACATTTAGTTTTTATGCACTTTGCTTTACCTTCTCTGTACATGTATAGTCTCCTTTAGTACAGAATTAAGCTTCCTGAGAACAAGGATTTTTTGGGTTTTTTGTTTGTTGGTTAGTTTTGTGGTTTTGTGTAGGGTTTTTTTTTTTTTTGGTACTTATAGTACTTGGCATAAAATGTGGCACATAGAAGTTTTAAATAAATATTTATTGAATCAAATCAGATAGAAACTCATGCACCAAATAAAATTGTAGATAAAAAATATTCAAGGTTTTTCATACATGGCAGTGAAGATTCAAAATAAAATAATATTCTTTAACAAGTACATTTTGAAGATTGGTAATGTGGTTTTCTTGGATCCCATTTTTCTTCTGAATAGTAGCAATTTCTGGATACTTCTTAATATCTTGGAAATACTACATTGCTAAGTTGATTTTGAAACTGAAACATCAATCTATTCAGGATAACACAAATGAGTCTTGATAATGGCTTCATATGACTATCATTCTATTTCTGTTCTGAAAAATTATCATAATCTTGGAAAACTTAAAAAGCACTTGGTAAGAAATTTGGAATGGTCATACCAGAAACCATCAAATATGATTATGGTCATGTAAAAGGAAGGAAAATGTAAATGATACATCTTTCCTTGGTGATTGAAAAGTAAAAGCAGAGAGGTTTCATTTTTGTATGCATTATGTAGAATAAAGTGATACCCAGAATGTCTATTACTTCTATTATCTCTGCTTGCCTGCCCTCTGCAATGATCAGTTTCTCTGCTCTGTTTATTTTGGATGCAATTCGAAAGTAGATTTTCTCTTTGTCATTTTCTTAGTGTTTGGCTCATAGTATCCCACAGAGTTGATAAGATTTATATCAAAAAGCATACTTTCTGCTTTATAAATGGCCCAGTTAAAAGTCAATTATCATTTACATTGCCATGATATTTAAACAAAATTCATTCTCAACTATGGTTCTTGGTAAATATGGTATATGTATTAAGCACTCAAGGATAAAACATTTTTACCACATGGTAAGTTTGCAATGCTAACTTGTTATTTTTTTTTTTACTATGACTATTATTTTACTTTTAAAACTCAGGTGCTTCTTATACAAACTCATTATAAAAAAAAATGGTCCCTCATGGTACACACATGGTACATAGCCAAAAACTACATTCCCTAACTCTAGAGACTTTGCAAGAAGCAGACATGAAACCACTCCAGTGACTCAGGAAATGACTTTACTCTAAAGTCTTTCCCTTCCCACATTTATATTCCTTCCATTGATAGATATGTTTGTTTATTTTGTTTTACTTTTTGGTGTCTTTTGTCACTAAGCAGAAGTGCTGTCAATATACCTTCCTAATTTATTAGTACAGATGGTTCTTGCTTTACATAAAAGATAAAAGAACCATTCTGAAGAGCTCTATTAAAACAATTTTGAAGAGCTGCAAATTTCTCCACAGATGTGGGGGAAGGGAAGAAGGGAGAAAAGGAAGATGAAAAGAAGGAAGAAGGTAGCAGAACGTGGAGGAAAGGGGTTGGCACACAGTTCAAGGAGGGAGGGGAGCAGATAAGATTTTTTAAATGATAGTTTATGACATCTTGATGAAAGTTATCAACCCAGCAGTTTAGTGATTGATAATTTATAACATAGTTCTTCTTTGTTAATGGTGTTGCCAAGATACTAAGAGACAGGCTGTTTTCCAGAGCTAAGTCTAAAAAGGAAACTGCTCTAAGTTTGGCATAACAACAATACTTTATGCTCATCTCTGAGTAATCTCAACCACAGCAAAATCCCAAAATTGGTTCATATATATATATATATATATATATATATATATATATATATATATATATATATATATATATTGGCTTTGACCAGTGCCAGGTATTCTCTGAGTTCCAGACAAACACCTGTTATATGTTCTGTTCTGGTCAAGAAGCCTGGCTATAAATGGAACTTGTGACATTGCTGCTGTTATCCCCTCACTGTCAGAGCTACAGCTCACTATATAGTCATTAGTATAAGTGCTGAAATTTGGTCAAACTAAAACAGACACCCCTCTCCACCCCCACCCCCCAACTAGGGATGGGGCTCTGGCCCATGTGTCTTTGCTTGCAAGCCTTTTCCTTCATTTTGAAATTAAACTTCTGTTGATTCCTGTCTCTAGCTTGCTTTGCTTGGCTCTGGAGATCCACAGTTCTAGAGGCTAGTTTGGTCTAGTTGACACTATATATAACTGAGACATGACAAAAAACTTCTTGAAATTTAGCAGACTTGATTACTATCCATTGCTGATAATTCACAAAGGAACAAATGATATAGTCAGAAAAATCCTGTACAAAACTTGTATGAATTAATGTTGTGTGAATTAAGCAGAACTAAGATATTATTTTCACAGTGACCATAACCATGTAAATAAAAACAGCACAGAGGGACTTTAGAACACTGCCCAATTCATGGACCAGTTGTGACTTCAGATGGTAAAGCATGAATTATGTTTTTTGGCAAAAAAGGGGTAATGAGTGGATTATAGCTTCAAAGTGACTCAGAGCTAATGTGTTGATTTGTCTAATTTATGGGAGAAATTAACATCATACTATTAACAGCTAATTATTAATATGTGATACATCCTTTCCCTTTTATTTCTGTTAAAATCTAATTCCTAAAAAGTTAATCAGTCTCTGAAGGGTATGGCTGAATGATGAGATTTGCTCCTAACAGCCAAGGCACATGCTCATTAACTTTGATCAGGTTGGATCCCACCCAACTGGAAAACCAAATTTTTATTTAGAATATAAAGGGAATCCAGTCTAAGAGAGCCTCTTCCTAGAACAGGAAGTCCCTGACCTTTAGAGTTCAGTGCAAATTAACTCAAGGAGAAAACTAGACAGAAAGGTCAGGATGGAGAAAGTTTCCCCTTACCTAGATCCTTTGAAGATTCAGAGTCTTATGATCAAGCTACCTTCTCAGCAGATAGAACTGAAGACTTAGCAAATCTCCTCATTAAATGTTCACCAATCAGGATTAATTTTCACTTGCCAGGGGAGTTCTCCTTCAGCAGGTATTTCAGGGTCTCACTTGGCATCTTTGCTTACTAAGAAAAATCACTGACCATCAATTTATTGTCAACTAACCAAATCAATAATTTGATTATTAATTATACAGAAACTCTTGTCTCTGGGGGATTTTCATTCATCTCACAAGATGAATGAACAATTCTTTGTTATAAGGGAAAATTCTAATAGGTGAGGGCATGGGAGACATTAGGAAGTGACAACAATGTAAAGGAGAGTAACAATAAAATTTCATAGACCTCAAATGGAAAAATTTAGAGGTAAAAGGAGAGTATTTGTCATTGCTAGGCAAGATCAGGATATTGCAAGAATAATTAAATATATTCTGCTGATCCCAAAAGGCAGAAGTAAAAGAAAATGGTGGAAGTTGCTAAGAGGGAAAATTTATCTGAATATAAAGAAAAACTTCCTAACAATTGGATCTACTTGAAACTGGAATTGGCTTTCTCAGAAGGCCATGGATCACTCCTCACAGGGAGAGCTTCAAGAAACGAAATGGACATTTGTTGGCATGATTTTGTCAGATTTGAGACCAGGGAATTCTTGTCAGGGAATTATTTGTCAGATATAGTTTGGACTATCAAACCTAAGTAATACCTTCATCTCTAAAAAATCTTTAAATCTGTGAAATACAAATCATGGCCTCAAAAATGGACACAATTCCTAGAAACGAACAGAATATTCCTACTACTTACAGCATTTGATATAATTTAAACTTGCTCTCTCTAAAGTCAATTCCTCTACCAGATATATTCATAAATATACTAGCTAGTATAGCAAATACATCCAGTCTGATTTTACTACAGTTATTTTAGTCTTCCTGTGAATAGAAAAAAGAAACACTTCAATTTGAAACACTAGTGATCCCTTGAGTTTCAATTCAAATACAAAGCTTTCAAGTAGGTATCTACTTGGCCAAAACATCTTTGATACAAAATTTGGAAAGTAATTAGCCTGGCGCAAAGCTGATACTTAATAAAAAATATTCCCTTCTTTTCATCTTTTCTTTTCAACTGTAGATATGGAGATATTAGATTTATTGTTGGAAGATACCCAAAATGTTATCTTCATCGATTCTTCCCTTAATTTTAATTTTAAAAAGTTCTCAAAGGTAAAGTGATCTGTCCTATTTCACTCAGGTAATACAAAGCACAGCCAGGATTCAAAAGTAGATGCCCTGTTTCCAAATTCAGTGTTTTCCATCTTACCTTTCCATGGAAGAATACAGTTCCTATACTCAAAAAAATTGTAATCTATTAGGATAAATAAGATAAATATGTGAATGAGTATAATCTAAAATAAAGGAGAAGTTCAAACAAAGATATGAGAGATTTGAGAAATAAGAAGTTACTGGACAGTATCAAAGAAAGCTTCATGAAGAAGATAGTATCTGAGTTGTACCCTGAAGCATAATGTCTTGGTAAATAAAGAGAAAAAAAAATAGTCAAGAACTGAGTAAAGAAAAGGCTGGAGTAAAAGAATGTTCAAATTCAGGATATAAGAAAGTGGAGTGCCTCAATTGATTGTTAATCTAGTGAATTTCATGTTAAGAGTGTATAATCTTAGATATGCCAGATTAAGGATATTAGAAGAGATAGAATGAAAATGAGCCTCTATCTTGGAAATTAACACAGGAGTGGAACCTTCAAGGACATTGATGAGGATATAGTTGCAAGAAGGACCATAAAAAGGTGATATCAATGGAATACAAGACAAGATAGCCAGAAAATAAACCTCAGATGAAATAAGAATGAACTGAAGTAAGGTTTAGCAGATGCAATAGGATGGTTGCCAAGACAACACAACTTGGACTTGGACTGGGCATGTGCAAACTGTGCAAACTGTGCAAACTGCAGTGAACAACTGAGGTGGGACAGCAAAAGCTGACTTTTGAAGTGAGAGCAGGATGATGGCAGCAAACATGCTTATAGAGGAAGAGAATGGAAGGTATCTTAATGAACATGAAAGAGTATTTGTAGAAAAGAGTTGGATTTGATCTATGCATGTGAATAAGTCTAGTTCCCAAAGCTTTAGCCAGAGTTAAGCATGCTCAATAAAATAGTCAAATAAAAGAAAATTTCTCTACATTACTCGTGGTATATCAAGAGGCTGGGTTGGAATTGGGAATCTGGAAAAAAGGCAGAGGAAAGATTTCAACAAGAACAGATATCAAGGAAGATCATGCTAAGCATGAATCAAAGGTGGAAAACTGAATTGGTTTAAGAGAAATCCAGGTCACCCTGAAATACAGAGTAAGTATAGGAAATTGCAATAAAGTTGCAAAGGAAACAATGAAGGCAAGAAACAAGCATCTATTAAGCAACTGATAAGTGCCAGGCACTGTGCTAAACATTTTGTAAATGTTATCTTATTTGAACCTTACAACAACCTTGGAAATTAGGTGCTATTATGATCCCTATAAGAAAACTAACTAGACAGAAGCTAAGTGACTCACTCAGGCTCACACAGCTTTTAAGCGTCTGGGGCTGTATTTGAACTCAGATCTTCCTAATCCCAGGCCCAACACTCTGTCTACTACGCCATCTAACTAAAGAGAAGTTTGAATTAGATCATAAGGTACTTTGCAAGGCTAAGGCAGTTTATTTTACTTTATAAACAAATAGGAACCAGTGAATGTTTTAAGCAGAAAATGATATGGTCAGTCTGAGCATTAAGTAATAATGTGAGTAGGTATTAAAAAGAAACAAGAGGCTGTGAAAACAGCTCTAGTGAGAGGTAGCAAGCATCTAAACTAGATTTGAAACAAGTATTTATGGAAAGAGGAATGGACTCAACATAATTTTCTGAGAGTGAATCAGTGGCAATTGTTGAAATGTGAGGATGCCAGAGATTAAAAAAAAGAGAGAGAGAGAGCAAGAAAAGAATCAAATGTGACCCTGAATTTTTTAATCTTTATGTCTGGGAAAATAGTGGAGCTATCAATAAAAATAGAAAAACTATGAGAAAGAACAGGTCCTTAGGGCAGGAATTATAAGTCACTTCAAGACAAATTCAGTTTGAGATGATAGCAGGATATCCAGCAAGCAGCAGTAGATGCAGGACTAGAATTCACTTGGTTAACTACATTGAAGTGACCATTGGAATAATAAATATGGATGATGAGGCTACCAGTGAAAAAGAATAGAGAAAATGAACAAAAAGCCTTTGGGGAGATCCACATGCATGGAGTACAAGAAAGATGAGGAGCCAGCATAGGAAACCAAAAAAGGGAAAGAAATAGGATCTGAGCCAAGAAAAAGCCCAGATTCATGGAATCCAAAGAAGAAAGGAGTATGAAATATAGGCTCTATATTACAAAGTGATCAAAAAGGATAAATGCCATAGAAAGTTCTGATAAAAGTTTATTGCATTTAGGCAAAAGGGGGGTTGTTAGTGACTAAGGATTTTCAGCAGAATATTGGGAATTGGAAGCAGTTTGTAAGAGTTTAAAAAGAGACTGAATATTATCATGTAATTAAGAAATAATATAAAATGAGTGAAAAAAACTACTTGTCTTAAAGCCTTCAATATGAAAAAATTACTCACTCTCCACAAACTACAACCCACCAGCAATGTGATTGTTGTAAACATAGTCACTGAAGCAGAGACAGACAACTGCAACCTGATAGTAAAGTCAGTTATTTTGTTGGGTACTGATGACATCCAACAAGTTATAGTGAGGTACAACAAATCACAAAGGTGGGGAGTTGTCTGGAATGAATTCATAGCTCAAACTATTTCCAGGGCAAGGCTAAGATAAGCAAAGTTCCTAGTGAATTCACAATTAACAAGGGGAGAGGTAGGAACTTTTCTGGGAAAAGATCCTACAGATGTGCTAATTATGGCAACTGTGCACATTAAATCAGTCACTGTCATGGTCATCCTGTTTATAAAAGATAATCTCAGGAACTGACATTTATAGTTTAACCTCCAGATTGCATAAGGTAACAGTGGGCATCAGTACAAGATAGCTCTGGCTATACAAGTTATCTCCACAGGGTCATCTTGTTCCTCACTAAAGCCTACATGGATACTTAGTTGGTACTAGGGAATGGTATTTTGCTGGGTCCATTCACCCATGACCCACTAATGAATTTGAGTAGAAGCACAAAGCCAAGCAGAAACAGATCATAATTCCTCTAACTTCTTTTTAATGATACAAATAAGCATCTGTTTTCTGATATTACCTACTATCCTGCTCCCTAGGACTCCCCTGACAGAAAGAGAGAGACAGAAAGAAAGAGACAGAGACAGACAGGCAGAGAGAGAAGTTGAGTTGAATTATGTATTTAACATAATACAGCAAAGTACAAAATCTAGCAAGTTCCAAGAAGCTAAATAGTCTTCTAGTATATATGCTCACCTAAGTCCTCAAGCACAATAGCTGCTTCCAGAAGACTAACCTATCTTAAATATAAAGCTTATCTCCAGAAAGTTGATTATTATTTATGAAATTTGGAGACTGTAGCAGCTCATGAAACAGATAAAAATTCAAGCTATCTCACAATCCTTGATTATCTCTTCTTTTCCCACTTTAATACTGGGGGAGAGGGACTGATGAAATATGGGGACAAAGGATATTAAGAATCTCTGGAATATTGCTATATTTACTTCTGAAATCAAAGTCTTTTGGTATGAGACTTTCTTCATCAGTGCAGATAAATACCCTGGCTTGAGTAAAGAGTTGGGGGGAAGGGGGCAGGAAGAGGTGAGGAGGGCAGTTGGCAAGAGAGAAGAGAGTTCTTTGAGCTTTCTTTGAGTTGTCTTCAGGTCACTGGGTCTCTTCACATTATGAATGCTTCTGGTTTCCAGAAAGAAGTTAGAAGAACCCCACCGAAGGATACTAAAAGAAAATATTGGGAAGACATAAAAGATTCTCCCAGGCTCTATCTTGTCTCTCTGTCCAAATGGCTACACTAAAGACTTCAGGAAACACACCCTGGAGGAGATGTAGGACTCTGATTCAGCTGAGTTAGCTTATTCCCAATGGAAAAGAATTTCCATTCCATATTGCCTGGCATATATTTTCCAATGTATGATATATCTAAATTCTGTTTTGCAATCTAATTGAATAAATAGGCTTCTTTGAAAATTGTTACTAGTATTTTGTAGGAAGAAAGTCATCTTGGGGCCCTATTTTTCCCCAATAATTAGTATGAACTTGAAAATCACAGCCCCCCATTACTAATATTTAAAGAAGCATATAAATATAGTTGCAGTCCCTTCATCTAAGGAGAGTAAAGTGGCAAAATTTCTGACCACAACTTCCTGTTCTCCCTCATAACTGAAAATAGAATCTTCTATAGAGAAGGATTGGAGACCAAGAGGTTGGAGGTGTTTATTCTGCTTCCCTTCAAGCCACACAAAAAGATTCCTCCCATCTTCATGCAACATGTAGGGAATGGTATTCACAACATATAGACATTGGTACACTTCAAAGGGTTAAGGAAGTAATGAGAGAACAATCAACATCTCTTCCCTTAAGATGTATTCTAAAGTTTTCCATCTTTGGACTAGAACTCTCCCTGGCCCAGGTGTACACTTAGCTCACCCAAGCCCTCAATCCATCTTAGCCAAAATTACAATTTTTGACTAAATTAGATAAATTAATTCAGTTCAAACATCACTCAAACCACTTATTTAAATAGTTTTATCATTTACTTAATTGACTTGATGATTCAGTTTAGACCAAATGATTAAACAGATTGTAGTTGAAGTTGGAGATGTAGTCACACTTGGTCTTCATCTATTTTGGCAAGAGACTTCATCTTTCAAATACTAGAGATTTTTACTGTAATAATTAGCTGTAATTGGATCTATTTTTTGAAGAATGATCCTAGACAGAATTTAGTGCTGGGATCATCAAAGCCCCCAGTCTCCTAAACAACAGCAATGATGGATTTCTGTGGCCAAAATCAGGCTTTTATGGATTTAAAACCTGTTAAAAAAAATTTTCCATACAAATAACAATAGTAGACACATTGTTAATTTTATACAATGTCAATTTAAAAAAAGGAAAAACACACCCTAATCCTTCTGAATACCTAACACCAAGGAAAGAGTATAAGGCATTGAGGACGATGGATGATGCCGTTATTTTCCACTAACAATTTGGAACCTCATTTCATTACAAAGAAAGAAAGAAGGAAGGAAGGAAGGAAGGAAGGAAGGAAGGAAGGAAGGAAGGAAGGAAGGAAGGAAGGAAGGAAGGAAGGAAGGAAGGAAGGAAGGAAGGAAGGAAGGAAGGAAGGAAGGAAGGAAGGAAGGAAGGAAGGAAGGAAGGAAGGAAGGAAGGAAGGAAGGAAGGAAGGAAGGAAGGAAGGAAGAGAGGGAGGGAGGGAGGGAGGGAGGGAGGGAGGGAGGGAGGGAGGGAGGGAGGAAGGAAGGAAAGACAATCTGTGTTTTAGCATTTTTGGTTTGTAATAAAGGAAGAGAGATTAAACTTGTCTTGGCCCCAGTGTGCAGAGTGAGAGACAATTAACAGACATTTCAGAGGAGGCATTCAAAATGGAAAGAAATATTCCTTAGGAGAAGAATGAGCTACATCCATAAAGTCTAGACGTCCTCATCATTAGAGGTATTCCAATAAAGTCTGGAGTGAAAGAGGAAAAAAAAAAAAGAATAAGCATTTATTAATCACCTATTATGTACCAAGCATCTTACTAAGTGCATGATAAATGCCTTATTTGATCTTTAAAACAGCCCTCTGAGGTAATCATTATCATTACCTCCAATTTGCATTTGAAGAAACTGAGGCAAATAGTTAAATGACTTATCCTGAGTGATTTTCTCAGAGCCTTTTTAGCCAGGTGACCCTGGAAAAACTACTTAATTCTGTTTGCCTCAGTTTCCATTCTATAAAATGAGAAGGAAACAGCAAACTATCCCACCCCATCTTTACCAAGAAAATCTCAAATGGGGTCAGAAAGAATAACATGATTGAAATATGACTCTACAACAAGAAAATTCAACCCCTTTGTTTTACAGATGTTTGCAAGAAGTTAGATGATCTCCCCAGGGTCAGTATAAGATTTGAACCCACATTTTCCTGATACTAAGTCTAGTATTTTATTTTCTGTTGCTAAACATGAGAAAAATTTCTTTAGGAAATGGTGATTTTTAGAGTCAAGGTTTTTCCTTTTATCCATTTCCCATTTATTGACATCATTAGCTTGTTTCAATAAATATCATGCTTCAGATATCATTATTTACCAGCAGAATATTCTTTTCATCCCTATCTTTTCTTCTAATTTGATGCCGACTTTGACGTTTGCTCCAAAAAGCTGATAGTCTAAAAATAAATAACTGACTTGGAAGTGACTAAAAATTGGATAATAGTCATTTCTTATACAACATTTTAATTGTGAAGTTTTTTGACTATGTTTTCAGTCTTATAGATTTTGGTACATTTAAGACAGAACTCTCAATTATGCCCACTTCACCTTTAGTAAACATGCCATCTTTTATATTTTGTGTGCTTATAACCTCCCTAAATGCTTGAGAGAAAGCCCTAGTTTATGGAAATCATTGTCAAAGCACTACTCTCTTAACACCATGCAAAATTCTCCAGTCAATTGGTGCGTCATCTGTTATTGACGAATAGGGCTTTTAAATTGTGAAAATGGTTTGCTTGGCCAGTCATTTTGGTCAGTTTCCAACCATAACATATCTTGAGATATTGAATCCAACATCTTTAAAAAGACATTGGACTTGACCTACACCTGGGATTATTCATTACAGAAACTTATTTGAATCTCATTCAATTTTAAACCTCCATACTATAAAAGATGCTGGCATACAAAGAAAAATATATTAAAGCAATTACATAGACTAAGTCATTCTTCTTTTCCCTGTCCCTTTTCCAACCACACAACAAACTCCTCTCTACTTTTATCCTACAATATAAACTCAAGATCCTATAGAATAAAATTTTAGTTTAATGAATATCTGCTCATGATTAACAAATAACATTTAGAAAAAGAAAAATGTTCCTTTTATAATAATGAAACTAAGTAAAATAAAACAGGTTTCAAAATTCCTTTCTTATGAAAAATGAAATGGCTCATTAACCAAATTCATAACAACCTATTCTGGCTATCAAAGTCAAATATAGGAATAACCTATAAACCTTAATAGTCTCTTATGTTATTTGTAGCCTGATGTTCTATAATTATTGAATTTTCCTCTCAAATGCTTTTAAGTTCCACCTTTTCTTTATATATACTCTGTTTCTATACACACAACCTAAGAATATCTAGGTTATTTCAACAAAGCTATATTGAAGGGTGTTATTTGCCAAGATGCCTCTGTGTTTACAATGAAGGCAAACCATACCTTTTTTAAAGTTCTTGCAAAGAAATTGCTATGCCTTATTAGTGAATTTATATAACTACCAAACCTTGGAGTTGAATTCAAAGTTAGAAGGGATCTTATTCTACATACCAAACGATTCTAAAATATTCTCCAGCAATACTCATGATAGGTCATGGATCATGCTTGACCAATTCCTAGAATGGGGAACTTATTACTTTGTATGTTTCATTTATAAAAACCTGTAATCATCGAATTATATGAAAGTTATTCCTTATACTGAACTAAAATGTAGTTCTCTGAAACTTCCACTTATCAATCCTTTCTCTATCCTGTGGAACTACACCAAATGAATCAAATCCCTTTTTTCCAAATGATAGACATAAAAATATTTGAAAAATTATCTCATCCCAACATCCAAGTTCTATTTAATTTAAAACAATTTCCATTTCTTCAATCATTTTTCATATGACAAAATAATGAATTTCATTAACTATTCAAGTTAGTCAGTATGCTCTTTTTTTGTCAATTTTTTAAATAAAGATTTATATTTTCAAAACATATGCATGGATAATTTGACATTGACCCTTGCATGGTTTCAGATTTTCTCCTCCTTTTCCCTACCCTCTCCCCTAGATGGTAAGCAATCCAGTATATGTTAAACATGTTTAAAATATATGTTAAATCCAATGTGTATAAAAATATTTATACAATTCTCTTGCTACACAAGAAAAATCAGATTAAGCGAGCAACAACAAAAAGAGTGAGAATGTTATGTTGTGATCTACACTCAGTTTGCACAGTCCCCTCTCTGGGTGTAGATGGCTCTTTTCATTTCATGATTATAGGAACTGGCATCAATTATCTCATTGTTGGAAAGAATCACGTTCATCAGAATTGATCATCTTATAATATTGATGTTGCTGTGTACAATGATCTCTTGGTTCTGCTCATTTCACTTAGTGTCAGTTAATATATCTCTCTCCAGGCCTCTCTAAAATCATCCTCCTGATCATTTCTTATAGAACAATAATATTCCATAACATTCATATATCATAACTTATTCAGCCATTCTCCAACTGATGAGCATCCACTCAGTTTCTAGTTTCTAGCCACTACAAAAAGGGCTGCCATAAACATTTTTGCACATGTAGATCCTTTTCCTTCCTTTAAGATCTCTTTGGAATATAAACCCAACAGAAACACTGCTGGGTCAAAGAGTATGCACAGTTTGATAACTTTTTTTAACATAGTTCCAAATTGTTCTCCAGAATGGCTGGATCCATCCTCAATTCCACCAACAATGTATTAGTGTCCGTTTTCCCACATCCCCTCCAACATTCATCTTTGTCTTTTCTTGTCATCATAGCCAATCTAAGAGTTATATAGTAAAATCTCAGAGTTGTCTTAATTTGAATTTCTCTGGTCAATAGTGATTTAGAGCACTTTCTCATGTGATTAGAAATCATTTTAATTTCTTCATCTGAAAATTGTATGTTCTTATTCTTTGACCATTTATCAATTGGAGAATGGCTTGATTTCTTATAAATTAGAGTCAATTCTCTGTATATTTTGGAGATGAGGCCTTTATCAGAACCCTTAAATATAAACGTGATTTCCCACTTATTGCTTCCATTCTGATCTTATCTGGATTGGTTTGTTTGTACAAAAACTTTTTAACTTAATATAATCAAAATTATCTATCTGGTGTTCAATTATGTGTTCCAGTTTTTCTTCAGTCACAAATTCCTTTTTTCTCCACAAATCTGAGATATAAACTATCCTATGTTTTTCTAATTTGCTTAAAATATTATTATTTATGTCTAAATCATGAACCCATTTAGATCTTATCTTGGTATGTGGTGTTAGGTGTGAGTCAAGCCCTAATTTCTTCCATACTAGTTCCCAATTTTCCCAGTAGTTTTTGTCAAATAGTGAGTCCTTATCCCAAAAGCTGGGGTTTTGGGGGTTGTCAAACACTAGATTGCTACACCTATTGACAATTTTGTCCCATGATCCTAACTAACTACTCTTTTTCTTAGCCAGTACCAAATGGTTTTTATGATTGCTGTTTCGTAATATAATTTTAGGTCTGGCACAGGTAGACCATCTTAATTAGCATTTTTTTAAATTAATTCACTTGAAATTCTTGATCTTTTGTTCTTCCAGATGAACTTTGTTACTATTTTTTCTAGATCTGTAAAATAATTTAATGGGAGTTTGATTGGTATGGCACTAAATAAGTAGATTAATTTAGGTAGTATTGTCAGCCTACCCATGAGCATTTGATATTTCTCCAATCTGACTTTAATTGTGTGGAAAGTGTTTTTCAGTTATGTTCATATAGCTCCTGACTTTTCCTTGGCAGATAGATTCCCAAATATTTTATACTATAGACAGATACTTTGTTGGTAATGTATAAAAATGCTGATAATTTATGTAGGTTTATTTTGTATCCTGCAACTTTGCTAAAGTCATAAATTGTTTCTAGTAGTTTTTTAGTTGATTCTCTAGGGTTCTCTAAGTATACCATCATATCATCTACAAAGAGTGATAATTTGGTTTCCTGATGACCTGTGCTAATTCTTTTATTCTTTTTTTCTTCTCTTATTGCCAAAGCTAACATTTCTAATATAATATTGAATAGTAATAGTAATAATGGACAGCCTTGTTTCATTCCTGATCTTATTGGGAATGGTTCTAGTTTGTCCCCATTACATATGATGCTTTCTGAAGGTTTTAAATAAATGATATTGATCATGTTAAGGAAAAGTCCATTTATCTCTATATTCTCTAGTGTTTTTAATAGGAAAGGGTGTTGAATGTTATCAAGTGCTTTTTCTGCATCTATTGTGATAACTATATGATTTTTGTTAGTTTGGTTATTGATATAGTTGATTATGCTGATAGTTTTCCTAATATTGAACCAGCTTTGCATTCCTGGTATAAATCCTACTTGGTTCTGGGGATGAATTATCCTGGGGATGACTTTCTGTAATCTTGTTGCTAATATTCTATTTAAGAATTCTGCATCACCTTTCCCAGTAAGATCAGGAGTGAAACAAGGTTGCCCACTATCACCATTACTATTCAATATAGTACTAGAAACGCTAGCCTTGGCAATAAGAGCCGAGAAAGAGATTCAAGGAATTAGAGTAGGAAATGAGGAAATCAAACTATCACTCTTTGCAGATGACATGATGGTATACTTAGAGAACCCCAAAGACTCTGCTAAAAAGCTATTAGAAATAATTCAGAATTTTAGCAAAGTGGCAGGATACAAAATAAATCCACATAAATCCTCAGCATTCTTATATATCACCAACAAAACGCAACAGCAAGAGATACAAAGAGAAATTCCATTCCAAACAAATGTTGAAAGTATAAAGTATTTGGGGAAAAAAAAAAGAATTTTGCATCGATATTCATTAGGGAAATTGATCTATAATTTCTGTTCTCTGTTTTTACCTCCCTGGTTAGCTATCAGCACCATATCTATGTCATAAAAGGAATTTGGTAGGAGTCCTTCATTCCCTATTTTTAAAAATAGTTTGTACAGTATTAGAATTAATTGTTCTTTGAATGTTTGGTATAATTCACATGTAAATCCATGTGGCCCTGGCAATTTTTTTCTTAGGGAGTTGATTAATAGCTTGTTCTATTTCTTTTTCTAAAATGGGAGTATTTAAATAATTTATTTCCTCTTCTGTTAACTTGGGCAATCTATATTTTTGTAGATATTTCTCTATTTCATTTAGATTTTCAAATTTATAGGCATATAGTTGGGTAAAATAACTCCTAATTATTGCTCCAATTTTTTCTTCATTGGTAGAAAGTTCTCCCTTTTTATTTTTGAGACTAGCAATTTGATTTTCTTCTTTCATTTTTCTAATTAAATTAACTAAAAGTTTATCTATTTTGTTGGGGGTTTTTTTTATAAAACCAACTCAGCTTTATTTGCTATTTCAATCGTTTTATTATTTTTAATTTTAGTAATCTCCCCTTTTATTTTTAGAATTTCAAATTTGGTATTTAATTGAGGGTTTTTAATTTGTTCTTTTCCTAGCTTTTTTAGTTGTAAGCCCAATTCATTGATCTTCTCTTTCTCTAAAATTATACAAGTAAGCATCTAGAGATATAAAATTTCCCCTTATAACAACTTTGGCTGCATTCCAAAAATTTTAGTATGTTATCACATTGTTGTCATTCTTCTGGATGAAATTATTAATTATGTCTATGATTTGCTGTTTTACCCATTGATTCTTTAGGATTAGATTATTTAATTTCCATGTGATTTTTATTAAATCATGATCTGGAAAAAAATGCATTCACTATTTCTGCTTTCTGCATTTGATTTTGAGGGTTTTATACCCTAATACATGTTCAATTTTTGTATAAATTCCATGAACCACGTGAAAAAAGTAAACTCCTTTCTGCCTCTATTCAATTTTCTCCAAAGATCTATCATGCCTAACTTTTCTTAAGTTCTTTCTTATTTATTTTGTGGTTTGATTTATCTAGTTCTGAGAGAGCAAGGTTGAGATCTCCCACTAATATAGTTTTGCTATCTATTTTTTCTTTCATCTCCCTTAACTTTTGCTCTAGAAATTTGGATGCTATATCATTTGGTGCACATATTTTAGTACTGATATTGCTTCATTATCTATGGTACCATTTAGTAAAATATAGCTTCCTTTCCCATCTTTTTTAATTAGATCTATCTTTGCTTTTATTTTATCTGAGATCAGAATTGCTACCCCTGCTTTGTTTTACTTCACCTGAAACAATAGATTCTGCTCCAGCCCTTTACCTTTACTCTGTATATATCACCATGCTTTAAATGTTCTTTTAACAGCATATTGTAGGATTCTGACTTTTAATCTAGTCTGATATCTGCTTCTGGTTTTATGGGAGAGTTCATCCCACTCACATTTACAGTCAAAATAGCTAATTCTGTATTTTCTAACATCTTATTTACCCCAAGTTATGCTTTTCTCTTTCCTTTTCCCCTTCTCCCCTCCCCACTGTTTTCCTTTTGATGACCAGCTCCCTCAACAGCTCTTCCCCTTTTAAGCCCTTCCCACTTTTTTATACCTTTCCCCTAATAAAATAGGATCTGTTTTCCCTTATATTAATCTTTCCCTTTCTTTTTCTCTTTTCCCTCCCATTTCCCTATAAGGTGAGACAAATTTCTCAGTGAAACCAAATATGTCTGATATTCTCTCTTTGAGCCAAATCTGATGAGAATAAGATTCACACAATACTCATCCCCCTCCCTTCTTTACCTCAATTATAATAGGTCTTCTTTGCCTCTTCATGAGATATAATTTCCCTTATTTTACCTTCTTTTTCCTTTTCTCAGTATGATCTCCTTTACACTTCTAGTTTCTTTTTTGTATTATCATAATAAAATCAAATTATACTCACACTCTCTAAGTATACCCATAACAGAAATATAGTTTTCAAGAGTTCTTTCCTTTTTTCCCTTTTTATTCTTCTCTTGAGTTCTGTATTTGGAGATCAAATTTTTATTTGTTCAACTCTAGTCTTTTCATTAGAAATAGGTGAAATTCAACTATATCATTGAATGTCCATCTTCTTCACTGAAAGATAATGCTCATTTTAGCTGGATAGCTTATTTGTGGCTGTAATTCAAGTTCATTTGCCTTTCAGAATATCAGATTCCAGGCCCTTTGAACCTTCAAAGTGGAAGCTGCTAGTTCCTGGGTAATCCTAATTGTGACTCATCAGTATTTAAATTATTTTTTTTCTGTTTGCTTGCAATATCTTTTCCTTGGTGCAACAGTTCTGAAATTTAGCCATGATATTCCTTGGGTATTTAATTTTGGGGTCTCTTTCAGGAGGTGATCTTTGAATTCTTTCAATGGCTATTTTACTTTTGATTCTAAGATATCAGGACAGTTTTCCTTTATGATTTCCTATAATGTAATGTCTAGGTTATTTTTTTCATCATGGCTTTCAGGAAGTCCAATAATCCTTAGATTGTCTCTCCTATTTTCCAGGTCAGTTGTTTTTCCTAGGAGGCATTTCATATTTTCTTCTATTTTTTTTTTTACTTATTCTTAAAGTCTTATTGAATTATTCACTTGCATTTGCTCAATTCTAATTTTTAGTGTATTATTTTTTCAGCTCCTTTTAAATTTATTATTTTAGCTCCTTTTATAATTGGCCAATTGGATTGTTTTGCTCATTGCATTTTTTTCTCTTCACAAATTTTGTTTTTCAGTGAATTGGTGTTTTTTTCATATCTACTTTGTAGGGCATTATATGCTTTTTCCATTCCTTCTTGCAATGACCTCATTTCCTTTCCTCATTTTTCTTCTTACTCTCTTTTAAGATCCTTCCTAGAAAGCCTTGTGAAATGGGGAGCAACTCATAACTTTCTTTGGGGCTTCATCTGGAGTTGCTTTGCCTTTAAGAACCTTAAGATTTGAGGCCTGTTCTACTCTCTCTCCATAAAAGCTATCTATGGTGAGAATTCTTTTTGGTCTTTTACTCTTTTTTTGAGGTTTGAAGTCTGCTAATGCAAAGGAGTGATAGCTACTTTAATTTACCCTGGGACAGCTTTGCTGCTTGACTTCTAGTACTGGGTAATCACGGCTAGGTACCCCATTCTTCTAGGGCTCAGTTTTGGAGTGACAAAACCCACAAATATTTGAAGTGTAAAGATTTTCAGCAGAAGATATTTTGGAAAAACTTCAGAAAAGGTCTCTTTCAATAGGGCATAGAAGGAAGTGGCTGAGAGCAGGCACAATGCAGAGACCCAAAGGGATATGGGCCCCATGCACTGGGGAATATAACCAGAGGAATCTGTGACATTATTGGATACTCTGTCCTGGTTGCAAGTCAGTAGACCAGCAGATTAACTGTAAAACTGTAAAAAAGACAAATAGTGAACCCCTGAAACCCAGAATAATGTGGGACCTGGCCACATCTATCCAGCACTGGAAGTTAGTCAGTACCAACCCCACACAGCCACTGTCACCTGTAGAGGAAGCTTGGACAACCTCCCCTTTGCCCTAAAAGCAGACCTAAAATTTAAAAAAAAAAATTGCAAAAAAAGCAAAAAGAAACTCTAACCATGGATAGTTTTTATGAAGAAAGAGAAGAACAGATTTCAAACCCTGAAGATACTAAAAGTAAATCATCATCAGATGAAGCTCCAAAGAGTGATATGTGTTAGTCCCCATCTTTTAGGGTTCTCTTGGAAAAAATTTAAAAGGATCTTAAAAGAGAGAAGAAAAATGGAGAAAGAAAATGAGAACTTTGCAAGAGGATTTGGAAAAAGAAATAGAGAAATTATCTGAAGAAGATTCCTTTAAAAAATTAGATTTAGTAAAATGGAAAAAGCAAATAACTAGTTACAAAATAGTTTTAACAAAATGAACAAAGACAACAACTCTTGAAAATCAGAATTTGTGAAATGGGAAAAAAATCCATTGAAAAAATAGCTTATTTAAAATTTCAATTGGCCAAATACAAAAGGAGCTAAAAATAAAGAAAATAATTCACTAAAAATTAGAACCGAACAAATGGAAATTAATGATTCAATGACATATCAAGAATCAGTCAAACAAAACCAAAAAAAAAAAAATTAAAAATATTAGAAAAATGTAAACTACCTCATTGGAAAAACAACTGACCTGGGAAAATAGATCTAGGAGAGACAATCTAATAATTATTGGACTTCCTGAAAACCATGATGAAAAAAATAGCCTACATCATCATCTTTCAGGAAATCTGGAAGGAAAACTGCACTGGTGTCCTAGTACCAGAAGGTAAAATAGCAATGAAAGAATTCATAAATCACTTCCTGAAAAAAGACTCCAAAAAGAAAACTCCAAGGAATACCACTGGTAAATTTCAGCATTATCAGATCAAGGAAAAAATATTGCAAGCAGTAAAAAAAAAAAAAAAAAAAAAAACTATTCAAATATCGAGGAGTCACAATGAGGATTACCCAGGACTAAGCAGCTTCCATGTTAAAGGATTGAAGGGCCTAAAATCTGATATTCCAAAAAGCAAAGGAATTTGGATTGCAGCCAAGAATCAATTATCCAGCAAAGCTGAGCATTATCTTTCAGGGAAAAAGATGGACAATGAATGATACAGGTGAATTTCATTTATTTCTGATGAAAAGATTAGAGCTAAACAAAAAATTTGATCTTCAAATACAGAACTCAAGAGAAGCATAAAAAGGTAAAAAGGAAAGAACTCTTAAGAATCACATCTCTGTGGAGAACTAGAGATCATTATTGATCACAAAATAGAAGATTTTGATTACATCAAACTAAAAAGTTTCTGTACAAACAATACTAATGCAAACAAGATTAGAAGGGAAGTAACAAATTGGGAAAATATTTTTAAAAGCAAAGGTTCTGACAAAGGTCTCATTTCCAAAATATATAGCGAACTGACCCTAATTTATAAGAAACCAAACCATTCTCCAATTGATAAATGGTCAAAGGATATGAACAGACAATTCTCAGATGAAGAAATTGAAACTATATCCACTCATATGAAAGAGTGTTCCAAATCACTACTGATCAGAGAAATGCAAATTAAGACAACTCTGAGATACCACTACACACCTGTCAGATTGGCTAAGATGACAGGAACAAATAATGATGAATGTTGGAGGGGATGTGGGAAAACTGGTACACTAATACATTGCTGGTGGAGTTGTGAAAGAATCCAGCCATTCTGGAGAGCAATTTGGAACTATGCCCAAAAAGTTATCAAACTGTGCATACCCTTTGACCCAGCAGTACTACTACTGGGCTTATATCCCAAAGAAATACTAAAAAGCGGAAAGAGACCTGTATGTGCCAAAATGTTTGTGGCAACTCTTTTTGTTGTAGCTAGAAACTGGAAGATGAATGGATGTCCATCAATTGGAGAATGGTTGGGTAAATTATGGTATATGAACGTTATGGAATATTATTGCTCTGTAAGAAATGACCAGCAGGAGGAATACAGAGAGACTTGGAGAGACTTACATCAACTGATGCTAAGTGAAACGAGCAGAACCAGAAGATCACTATACACTTCAACAACAATACTGTATGAGGATGTATTCTGATGGAAGTGGAAATCTTCAACATAAAGAAGAGCCAACTCACTTCCAGTTGATCAATGATGGACAGAGGTAGCTACACCCAGAGAAGAAACACTGGGAAGTGAATGTAAATTGTTAGCACTAATATCTGTCTGTCCAGGTTACATGTACCTTCGGAATCTAATGCTTATTGTGCAACAAGAAAATGGTATTTACACACATGTATTGTATCTAGGTTATATTGTAACACATGTAAAATGTATGGGATTGCCTGTCATCGGGGCGAGGGAGTAGAGGGGGGGGGGGATAATTTGGAAAAATGAATACAAGGGATAATATTATTTAAAAAATATAATAAAAAAAAGAATTACATCTCTGTTATGGATATACTTAGTGCAAATATAATTTGATTTTACTGTGATAATGTGAGAAAAAAACTAGAGGTGGAGAGGGGATTATACTGAAAAAAGAGGAAAATGAGGGAAAATACATCTCATGAAGAGGCAAAGAAGACCTATTATAATTGAAGAAAAGAAGGGAGGGAAATGAACATTGTGTAAATCTTATTTTCATCCAATTTGGCTCAAAGAGAAAATATCAGATTGTAAAGGGATGAAACTATGAAAAGGTGTACTTGAATCAGACAACCTAGCACTTAAGACTAATTACCTATTCTATAGGAGACAATGATTATTAGCCTATGTTTGGGAAAATGGCTCTTCTCACTCTTTGGTGCTTACTCAGTGTTTGCTCTTAAGATAATAGTAGGCGAATAGTAGGTGAAACAAGCCAGAGTCACTTTGTGGCAGCATGAGGAGGAAAGAAGTTGGTGGCAAGCCTTGTGCCAGTTTGTCTGTCTCCTTCACTTCTCTTCCTAAAGACCAAGAATTTTAATTTATCCTGACTCTGGCTGATCCTGAGGCCTCCAGGGAGCTAACTTGGACTTAACATCAGCCATATTTAGCTTCATGAAGAAATTTGTTTCATCCTATAGTGAAGTAGAAAGGGAAAAGGAAAAAGAAAGGAGAAGACTAATCGAAGGGAAAACAAAAGTAATAGGGGAAAAGTATAAGAAAGGGGGAGGGGCTGTAAAGGGGGAGGCCTGTTTGATGGAAGTAATGATCAGAAGCAAAATACTGGGGAAGAGGGAAAGGGGGGAGAGAAAAGTATAACTTGGGGTAAATAAGATGGCAGGAAATAAAAAATTAGTCATTTTAACTGTTAATATGAATGAGATAAACTCTCCAATAAAATGGAAGCAGATAGCAGACAGATTAAAAGCCAGAATCCTATAATGTGTTGCTTACAAGTATTTGAAGCAGAGTGATACAGAGTAAAGGTAAAAGGATAGAGCAAAATCTATTATGTTTCAGGTGAGTAAAAAAGTCAGAGGTAGCAATCCCGATCTCAGATCAAGCAAAAGTAAAAACAGATCTAATTAAAAGAGATAAGGAAGGAAACTATATCTTGCTAAAGGGTACCATAAATAATGAAATACTATCAACACTAAACATATCTACACCAAGTGGTATAGCATACAGATTCCTAGAGGAGAAGTTAGAGAGCTGCAAGAAGAAATAGACAGCAAAACTATAGCAGAATCTCAACCTTGCTTTCTCAGAACTAGGTAAATCAAACCACAAAATAAATAAGAAAGACGTTAAGGAGATAAATAGAATTTTAGAAAAGTTAGATATGATAAATCTTTGGAGAAAAATGGAGACAGGAAGGAGTATTTTTTTTCTCAGTGGTTCATGGAACCTATACAAAAATTGAACATGTATTAGGGCATAACAAACCTCAAAATCAAATGCAGAAAGGCAGAAATAGTAAATGCATCTTTTTCAGATCATGATGCAATAAGAATGGCATGTAATAAAAATCCAGGAGAAAACAGAAAAAAAAAAATTCATCTGGAAGACTAAAAAGTCAAGAATTTCAAGGGAATTAATGATAAAAATGCAAATGAAAGTGACCTAATTGTGCCAGATCTAAAACTATATTATAAAGTAATGATCATCAAAACTATTTGGTACTGGCTAAGAAATAGAGTAGTTGACCAGTGGAATAGGTTAGGTTCACAGGACAAAATAGTCAATAACTATAGTAATCTAGTGTTTGACAAACTCAATGATCCCAGCTTTTGGAAACATATACTGCTGGGAAATTTTCAAATTAGTATGGCAGAAAAACTAGACACTGACCCACACCTAACACTTTTTACCAAGAAAAAATCAAAATATGTTCATGATTTAGATACAGAGTGATATTATAAGCAAATTAGAAGAATGAAGGATAGTTTATCTTTCAGATCTGTAGAGAAGAAAGGAATTTGTGACCAAAGAAGAACTAGAGCTCATTATTGATTTTAGATAATTGTGATTATATCAAGTTAAAAAGTTTTTGTACAAACAAAACCAATTAGAAGGGAAGTAATAAACAGGGAAGAAATTTTTACATTCAAGGGTTTTGATAAAGGCCTCATTTCTGAACTATATAGAGAATTGACTCAAATTTATGAAAGTTCATGTCATTTTCCAATTGATAAATGGTCAAAGGATATGAATAGGCAATTTTCAGATGAAAAAAATAAAACCATTTCTAGTCATATGAAAAAATGCTCTAAATTATTATTGATCAGAGAAATAAAAATTAAGATAACTCTGAGGTACCACTACATACTTCTCAAATTGGCTAAGATGACAGGAAAAGATAATGATGAATGTTGGAGGGGATGTGGGAAAACTGGGTCACTAATACATTGTTTATGGAATTGTGAACTGACTCAACCATTCTGGAAAGCAATTTGTAACTATGTCTAAAGGGCTAACAAACCATGCATACCCTTTGATCCAGCAGTGTTTCTACTGGGTTTGTATCCTAAAGAGATTATAAAAGAGGGAAAGGGACTGACATGTGCAAATTGTTGTAGCAGCCCTTTTTGTAATGGCAAGAAACTGGAAACTGAGTAGATGCCCATCAATTAGAGAATGGCTGAATAAGTTATGGTATATGGATGTTATAGAATACTATTGTTCTATAATAAATGATGAGCAGGATGATTTCAGAGAGGCCTGGAGAGACTTACATGAAGTGATGCTGAGTGAAATGAGCAAAACTGAGAGATCATTATACACAGCAACAGCAAGATTATATAAAAATCAATTATAATGGACATGGCTTTCATTAATAACAAGGGATTCAGAAGAGTTCCAATGGTCTTGTGATGAGCAAAACCATCTGCACTCAGAGAGAGGACAGTAGGAACTGAATGTGGACCACAACATAGTATTTTCACTCTTTTTGTTTGCATTTTGTTTTCTTTCTCATTTTGTTTCCTTTTTTATCTGATTTTTCTTGTGTAGAATGATATTTGTGGAAATATGTAGAGAGGAATTGCACATATTTAATATATATTGGATCACTTTCTAAATTCTTTGGTCTCTTCAATGTGGCAAATGCTTTGTAAATTAAAGCTCAAGACATGGTGATGGTTTATCTTGATGTCTTTTCTTTTATCTGTTTTTCATTTTGTTATATTAGGAGCTCATTTAAGTATACCAAGTTAAAGCTGTTATAGTTGAACATCTATTTTTCTCATTTTCATTCTTTTTTTAAAATTTGTGTTGATTTTACTTTTCATTCAAGTTTGTCATCAGTTACAGATTCAGAAATGAACAATGGAAATGTGAATTGTAAATATCCTAGGCTAGAAGATATCTCCAACAAAAGGTTACTCACAGGAAGTGACATCATATAAAACAATATATAATCAGAAAGTATGATGTTAGTTTTGTAGAAAGAGCAAGAATATGGGTATTCCACTAAATCAAGTAACTTTTTACCTTGTCCTTCAAAATTATTTTACTATAGTCACATCCATACTAGATAAATTTGGCAAACTGAGTTTTGTACTTGCATATATAAAAATACAAAAATACCTGGAGAAAAGTCGCTAGCATATTAGTTGGACCCTCTGTTGGGGATCTATGGAAGCATACAGATAAAAATCATACAGAATGAGGAGATTTTGAAGATTTTCCATCTGCATTAATAGAGTGAATATTTCATCAATTAGATCATGAAATTTTGAAGTTTTCAAAATGATCTACATATTTACCAAGAGTATTTTTGAAAGAAAATATTATGAAATAGATCAATTTCTGTAGCAAACAATTACCTCAAATTATACATTTTTGTGACTAGTGTGAAGAAAAGGAGAATACCATATCCCCAATTATTTTATTCAGGAGAGCAAAATAAAGGCTTTCTTCCAAGGTATAATCCATTGAAATGCTAAAATCACCCAAAGTTCTTTGATAGGTACAACCAAAGAAGATTTTTTTTCTACAGTTGTCTAATTATCAATACAATATAAAGTATAAAACAGAAAGAATATGATCATCCAAAGGTGTTCATTACTATAATGAAAAGTATTCTGAGTGGAATCCAAATGGAACAAGGATTTTCCATAGGTGATAAATTATTCTCTACTTTGTATTTTGGGGATGACATCAAAAAGATTGCATTAAACTAAAGAACACTGCAAAGGTTTCTCAACAAGATCCACAGCTACTAAAAAGAGATAAATTTAACAATCTATACAGAACAAATTGAATAGAAGACTGTCTATTATCAAGTCTGAAAAGCCCGGTCAGATGGGTAATCCACTAAGCTAGTCTATCAGCAGATATAATTTGGAAAGTGACTTTAGATGAAATGTGAGTTTTGTTCAGAATTGAATCAGAAGAAAATGGAAGGCTTTAGGGCATTTGGGAAATGAAACAATACATTTAATAATCCCAAACTTCTCCCTAATACAAATGTGATTTTCATCTTCATCACAAGTTTCAATTTCTCCATTTTTCCCTGATCTCTCAGGCCAAATAAAAGTCCTTAATCTGGTTTCATTTTCCTACTTTCACAATCTTGATTCTCTGGTAAATCAGTTCACATTGTTTCCATCCTAACTTTTGTCCCCTTATCTTCCTTCCATTCATACCCAACAAATTCTCATCACTGAGTCACTCTACCATTCATCTCCCAGGTTACAAAATTCCACTGGAAAAGTCACAAATTCAAATAGGTTTACTATAATTTCAGATTGTCCAATATCAATAGAGCTTACTCAACTGAAACAGATTTACTAGAATGGCAATATTTTAATTTTTTCCAATTGATTCTATCACACTCTTTGCAGGTTTAATCCAAACATTTTTTTCTCTCCTGAAGCCTTTAAACCTACATTAACCAAGTCTCTTTCACCTATTTTACTGAGAAAATAGAGGTTGTCCAATTTAATCTCTCATCTCCTCTAATCTATGATTTAGAATCCTTCTATGTTTTCACACACACATTCCTGTTTTGCTCCTGTTTCAGAAAAAAGGGATATACTTTCTCTGACTCAAGCCAGCTCTTATTCATCTACCTTCAAGTTAATTTCCTTCCATCTATTGCAGGAACTTGTTCCATCAATAAATGACTCTCCCTCACTAATCTCAATTTCTCTCCATCTGCCCTTTCTCTTTTTTCCTATAAACAACTCTAAATGTATCTATGTATCTCTCTCTCTCTCTCTCTCTCTCTCTCTCTCTCTCTCTCTCTCTCTCTCTCTCTCTCTCTCTCTCTCTCTCTCTCTCCCTCTCTCTCCCTCTCTATCTATCTATCTATCTATCTTTCTCTCTCTCTCTGTCTCTCTTTCTCTGTCTCTCTTACTCTCTCTTTCTTTCTCTCTCTCTCTCTCTCTCTCTCTCTCTCTCTCTCTCTCTCTCTCTCATACTTTTATTGAAGCATGACTTTGTCATCATTTTAAGCTATCATCCTGCATATCCTATTCACTAAGAAACTCCTACTCATCTACACTTGATACCTCCACTCTTCATTTCTAAGCCCTTTTCAATCTAGTTTCCAATAGCGTTGAACCTACTCATCAAAAGTTAACAGTTATCTGTTATCTGATAAATCCAATGGCATTTCTGGTCCTTATGTTCCTTGATCTCACTACTGCTTTTGACACTACTATACATCATATTCCCTTCTATCCATTCTCATAACTGTCACCTTCATTCAGACCCTTATCACATTTCACCTCATCTATTGTAAGATTCCTGACTGATCTCCTCACTTCTAGTTTATACTCTCTGATCTATCCAACCATGAGGCAATAAAAAAGCACATCAAATCATGCCACTCCCCTTTTCAAAAGCCTTCAGTGACTTCCTGTACCTATGACATAACAAGACAAGCTCTTATGTCTGGCATTTTAATCCATGAATTACATTCTTTGATCATATAGTCTATGTTCCAACAAGGCTAGAAAAAGGTTCAGTTTCTGAAATTTCATAAATTAGCTCTATATCTTCTCCAAAGCTATCCCAGTTTTCTTATTTTCTCCTTCCCCAATGGAAAGTAAACTCCTTGAGGGAAAGATCTGTTTTGTCTCTTTGTATCCCAATCTCCAATTTGCTACTTGGCAATATTCACCCAATTGCTCTTCCTTCTGCCCTCTGGGACCAAGAAGAAAAGTTCTAATCCCTTCTCATGATTGTTTTAAATACTTGAAGATGATTATCATATTTTCTCTGAGATTCCTTTTCTATGGGCAAAATATATCCAATTATTTTAACTGCTCTACACATGACATGAATTTGACATTGGTCACTGTTAGGATTACCAGGTGAGAACTCAGGTTGTCTGGACAGTGACAAGGTGAGAATTCAGGTTAACTTGACAGTTCTCTGGCTCAGACCTTTGGTTCGGGCCTTTAAAGGGAGTTTACACCTTAGGAATTCTAGGAGGAGCAAGCTCATTGGTTGAAGTAATGTTTCCCAGAAGCCCTTGCGTTATCCCACACCCATTCTCTGGGAGGATAAAAGAAGGGCAGCCTCGGGTCTGAGAGAATCGACTCTGGGATAAAGTCTTGACACCAGGCAGGCTGAAAGGAGACCAGTCTGATTTGAGAAAGGACAAGAGTTGGAGGAGATTCAGAGCTCCCAAGAAACCTGGGCACAGAGAAAAGATTTTACAGATCTCCTCCCAGAGAAGGATTATAATTGAGCAGACGACCAGACCCTCACAATTCAAGAACTTTACAGGTCACCATCCTGGTTATCCAACTCTGGACATTTTTAATCTTATAAATGTACTTCCTAAGATGTGGTACAATGACATTATCAAACCCTTTTTTCCTGGAAGCTATGTATGTCATGCACCAAAAATTATATTAGGTTTACAAATCAAAACAAAACAAAAACAATCATAGCATTTATTCCTATTAAGTTTGAAGTCCACTGAAATCCCCAGATCTTTTTCAGACAAACTCCAGTTTAACCACAAATCATCCACCATCTTGTGAAAATGGATTTTGTATTTGTAAGTTCTAGCTTTCAAACCCAAATATTATTTTATATTTATTACTAATAAATTTCATATACTTTAATTGAACCCAAAAATTTAGCCTAATGAGATCTTTTTGGATCCTGTCATTCAAGTTGAAATATCTAAGTAAAATAAAATCCACTCACCTCCCACCCCTGACCTAATTTTATAGATTAAAAAAACTGAAGTTCAAAGATATTATTAAGTGATTTTCCCCAAATCATCCCCAGAGATAAAGGATGGAAACCCATATTATTTCCTCCAGAGTTGGCACTTGATTTTTTACACTACTCTGTGTCATCACCTGTATAAAATTCATCTGTATGACATTATTCTAGAATTTATAAAACCAAGTTACATAAAAATCATTCCCTTTTAGACCTAAAAACAAGTAGATTTAAACTTGTCAATACAACAAGAATGGACTCCAGAAGTCTGAGTTTGGTGTCTATACTTTCACCATACCAGAGGGAGCAGCTGCCTGGTATTTCCCATTTCAAACACCTAAATAGTGGGAAAGGGATGTGGTGTAATGGGAAAAGTCCTGTATTAGGATGATTCCCTTTTCATTTCTTATGGGCTATATGACTTCAGTCACTTCATCAGAAAAAAATTATATATCACCTGACCAAAGGCAGTGTTTTAGGGGCTGAATCAGATGAAATCTTGCCATCCTTTCCCACCTTATTATTTATAATGGTAATAAGTGTAATAAAAATGAAAAGAGGATTGAACTGAGAGAGTTAGGGGACTGGTTCTATTCCTGGTTCTGCAACAAACTAGCTATGAAATTTGAGGCCATTTTTCTCTAGTGATATTTCCTTGAAAATGCAAATAAAAGTTTCAATTACGTATTTTTACATTTCAACAGCTAATAGTAGTATTAATTTATCTTTTAAATAGTCATCCAGAAATATGTATAAATCCACGCAAATCTGTTAGCAAATTGAAAGAATGTAATTGCTATTTAATTCTTATTCTTTCTATATTTATTATGCCTTATATATTATAATTAAATGAACATCATTTAAATATATATACATATATAAGTGTGAACAAAAGTGAAAAGGATGAAGGAAGGAAGGAAGAAAGGAAGAAAGGAAGGAAGAAAAGAAAGAAAGGAAGGAAGAAAGAAAGAAAGGAAGGAAGGAAGGAAGGAAGGAGGGAGGGAGGGAGGGAGGGAAGGAAGGGAGGGAGGGAGGGAGGGAGGAAGGGAGAAGGGAGGGAAGGAAGGAAGGGAGAATGGAGGGAAGGAAGGAAGGAAGGAAGGGAGGGAAGGAAGGAAGGAAGGAAGGGAGGAAGGAAATTTGAAGTAACAAACCAAGATTTGACTTACATTTTGTCACTTCATTTTGTTATATAGGTTATAAGATAATAAAAAACTCTATGGAAAACTGAAAAAGAAATAAAATGCACCATTTGTTTTTAATGCATTATATTTTCAAAAAAATAAAGAGCTTTGTAATGACCCATGAAAAAAAATCTTTGTGGATTTGCTTTAAGTATAAGAATGTAGATGGCCCTTGGAAACACAAAGCTGGAAGGAATTTTAAAAGATTATCTCATCCACTCTCCTTTTATGAATGAAGAAATTGAGGCCAGAGAAGCACTGTGATTTGCTAAAGGAAAACACATTTAGTAACTGGCAGAACCTGGGCTTCAATACAAAATGAACCCAAATCTTTTCTACTCAAAACATAATTTTTTCTTTTTTTTTCCTTTTCTTTTTTTTTTCCCAACAGGTCTTTGAGACTCTCCATTGAACCTGTAAGTATCTTTGGAAGAGGGCTAAGTTTAAGGGCATGATTGTGATGGCCTCCCCCAAACATGGCATGTGCTTGGACCTGGACATAATTTATGTAAAAAAACACACAAAAAAAAATGCCCCATGTCTTTGCTTTAAAATATTTTATGAGTGAGAACAACATTGTATGTGACTATATGCAAATCTTTCTTCTGCTCTTTTCTTCCATTTTTTTTTCTATTTCTACCTGTTCTTCTTACTGCTTAACACCATGCTGAAACACATAGGAGACTTTTCAATTAATGCTTAACAATACTTGATGTCTATTATCACACCATTTTATTCTCTAACTCACACATATTAGTAAGAAAATTTTTGATGAAGATTTGTGATAAAGGAAGACATGGTGGACTGTACATAGTAAATACTTAATAATTGGTCCTGATTGACAAAGGGAATGTTTCTCCATTAGTTGTGCCCCTTCAAGGAAAAAAAAGTACCCTATTCTAGCTATATGTGTTAAATATTTAACACTATCAAATAGCCTATGAATCAACAACAGATTCACTCAATTCCTACACACCTTCTCATCCTATTACTTGTTATTACATCCTATTACTCCAACCACAAAATTGCCCCTTAATATGTTGTCAATGTCACCTGCTAGAGGCCTTGCACTAGGGCTTTTAATTATTAACAAAATCATAGTTATCCTAGCCCCAACATCAATATATGCCATCTAGATAGCACAGTCAAAAGAATGCTAAGCATGATGTTAAGGGAGACCTGAGTTCAAATCCTATCTTAGACAATTATCTATGTAACTTTTTACCTATGTAAAAGCCAATTTATCTCTGTTTACCTTAGTTTCCTCAACTGTAAATTGGAGATAATAAAATCACCCCCTCAGTGTTATGAGGATCAAAGGAAATGTTATTATAAAGCATTTAATACAGTTCTTGTCACATAGTATACACTAGTTTTTATTATTATGGTATTTGTTGTTACTGTTATGTTTAACAATGACAGATAAAGATGCTCCAGTAAGATGACAAAGTGAGTAGTTCTAAGCCAAATCCCATTTCCTTATTTCTCTCTTTCCCCCCCCCCCCTAAGGCTGGGGTGAAGTGACTTGCCCAGGGTCACACAGCTAGGAATTATTAAGTATCTGAGACCAGATCTGAACTCGGGTCCTCCTGAATTCAAGGCTGGTGCTCTATCCACTGCGCCACCTAGCTGCCCCCCATTTCCTTATTTCAAAATAATTTATTATATTATAATTTAAACAATAAATTATCTGACAAAGTAAAATAACAATGATGAGGGGATAAAATGGAGAAAGGAAAAAAATCCTTCCTAGAAAGATCCCACAGAAAGGAAACCACAGGAAGATGCAAGCAAATTATTTTATTAAGCTTTTTTCCCCCAGTTATTCTTCATAAACTCTGTGGTTTGGGAACAGACTGGACATTGAATTAGGACATAGGTTCATTTTTTTTACCTCTGATTCTTATTACTTATGTGATTTTAGCAAATTATTTAATTTTTTTGTCTTCACTTTGATCATCTATAAAATAGCAGAGTTGGACTAAATGACTCCAGAGGTGCTTTTCAACTCTATATCTATGATCTTGTGGATTAGCTTAACTTAGAAGTTAAGAAAATATGGAAATCAAAGCATAAGTGGCATGTCCTTTTGTTCCCTTCAAATGTCCTCTCTTCTCCCTCTCTCACACATATAGGTTTCTTAACTAAAGGTTCTATGAATTATACACATGTATGTAAAATACATATCATATTTATACAACTGTCTTATAACAATAATTAGTTTCCTTTGTAATTCTATGCGTTTTACTACATACATTTTAAAGCATTATTCTTCACCACAAATTTCTTCAGTCAAAGGAGACTGTGATACACAAAAAAACCCTTAAGAATACTATACACTGTAGGATTAGTTATTTACTATTTTGTTTAATCTAATGGGGTTTCTATGCATTAATCTTATTCTTTCCAATATGTTGCAAATGCATTGAAATAAGATGGAATGATAAAATCATGTAGAGTTGGAAGGAATCTTAAAAGTCATCTCTTCAATCCCTTCATTTAGCAGATGAGGAAACTGAAGCAAAGAGAAGCAAAGTGATTTGTTCAGGGTGACAAAAGTCTTAAGAGGCTTAGGCAAGATTTGAATTCATGTCATCTGACTCAAATCATCCTTCTTTCCACTTTACCATTCTGCCACTCTCAAAGTTCAAAACATTTTGCAAAACTCAGGTACCTATGTTACATTATCTAGGATTGCTCATATTTTACTAGGAACCATGTTTTCTGCTTCTACTTGTCCTTCATAGTGCCAAGCCATGCTGAACACATAGGAGATCTTTAATTAATGCTTAACAATGCTTGATGTCCACCATTACAAAGCCTATCCCTTATAGATCTAGTAATTATGGCCTCTGCATTAATCCATGTGGAGAGAGGTTTATATCAGATCCAGTGAGGCAGAAAAGAAAATCTTGGCATAGAGTCATAACTCATAAATAAAATTCACTCTTTTTAAATGCATAAACTATAGTGATATGATACAAAAACATCAATTCAGGTGCAATGTTTTGGGGTTTTTTTGTGGTAAACAAGACAATTTGTGTCACATAGGTTCCTTCACCCCACAAAAGTTGTAATTTTTAATTTTTAGCTAAGTACTACACAAACACTACTTAATTTCACCTTATGGATTCTTGAATAATTCTTTCACATTTGTATTGCAAATTGATTGATTTTGATTGCTTTATATAATAGAAACACTGACGAAGAAAATTATCTGCCTCTATTAACTTCATTGGGCTAAATCTTGCCACTTTCCCATGTATAGCACATCAATTGGAGTCCATTAAACAATGATTCAAGAAACACCATTTAATATAATGGTGGTTTTGATGCAAATTATATTATAAACAATATTCCATTTACATAATTTACAGATCATGGCATAATTATTCTAAAGATAAAGAATTTGAATTAAATGGCTTCAAATTATGAACAGATTTGCATATATTGGTTACATAGTACCCTATTTCCATTTAATAAGCGAGTTAAAACCAGTATTAGTCATTGAATTGTATACATGATTAATTTAAGAAGCATTTTGACATTTTCCAGAAATATTTACTCAATGAAAAAACATAATGGGTTAAAAGATAGTCTAATAGTAATAATTCTGTATTTATGATTTTCTGAAAGTTGATGTACATTAGGTTCCCTCCTGAAGTCTTCCATACTATCTTTTATCTCTTGTAAAGCACTTAATCCATTTTATCTTTTATGATAGATGATGTATATTATTCTTTCCTCTTTCAGACTCTAAGCTAGTATTTACAGGGACAAGGACTGTGTCATATTCATCATTGTATCCTCCTAAGTGACTAACATAGTATCTGTACATAATAAGTATTCAATAAATATTTGTTGAATAAATAAATAAATGAATGAATGATCATATTAGGTTCTGCTCCTAGTCATACAAGAGAATAGAATTTGTTCTACTGATATGCTCAATATCATGGAGAACAGCAGCAAAAACCATTACAATGAAAATCTACAGTAAGAATTATTTTTACACAAGCCACTTAGACCTAAACTAAGTATGACAGATTAGACTATGTAAAAAGGGATACTGCATTTTGTTCAGTAGTTATATTTCTGAAAGGATATAAGTAAATGAAAGTTTTGTAAACTAGAGCCTTTATATTTACTTTGAAAACCTATAATTTAAAGAGATTTTATAATGAAATATAAATAATCATTCCTAATAAAATATATATATAGAGAGAGAGTGATAAATGCAGATTTTACAATAGTATATTTTCTCATAGCAGGCACATACTTATTTAAATTTATGTTTACATGCATAAATAATATAATACAGTTAACAGAAAGCTAACTTTAGAATCAAAGAGTGCTGGGTTCAAATGTTAGCACTCATACTAGCTATACTCCCTCTGATTCTCAGATACTTCAAATAACTCTCTAAGACTAAGTTATCAATAGGCTAGTTATTGTCTCAATGTAGGAAATCCCCATTATAAAAAATAAAATAAAATTGCACAATCTTAAGATATTTTAAATGTTTACATCTCTCTATTTTTGAGATACAGGGAGGCACTGGAAAGAACACTGAGACTGGAGTCAGAAAGAGTGTACTCAAGTTTGAGTAAGCCTCTTTGAGACTACATTTCCCCCTGTGTTAAACAAGAGAGTTGAACTAAGTTTATTCTGATGTCCCCTATAGATCTAGAAGCTTTTAGGGTATATAATATTTTCAGAAATGAAGAACAGTACCATATATTTACTGGTTAACGTTATTGGGTTGATAGCAACATACTGGATTTTAAAATAATTTCTATTTTGGATTGATTATATCCATATTTACATAGAAGTCTTTTTTAATAATTTCATTTAAATTGCAAATACTACCTTAATTTTATAATTATATTTTGAAACATTATATAATAGGATTTTTTTCTTAAAGCTGTATTTATAGTGTTAAAATCCTTTCAACTCTGTTCTACTCGCTAGAATGGCTGAATATTTCTTTTAGCATCTGATGATCCCCTGCAAACATGCTTTCCCTACATATTGTATGGAAAGAAAACCAGTGGATTTTTTTTTAGCAACATCAGACAAATAATGAGAAAACTAGAAATCTGCCTAGTGGATTAAATTTAAAATGGCAAGGCTAGTGGAAACAAGAAGTAAAAGGTTATGTAAATGAAGGAGGTTATGACCCAGAAGGTATAACACAGTTGGATCATTCTCATTACTAGAACATTAACATAGATGAGTACAATCTGCAGGTCGACGTAATCTAAATTGCACAATGGCACCCAAGGGAAACAGAAACGACCTTGATAGTTTTCCTTAAATGTGAAGCTAAACAATGTTGGTTTGAAGGGGATTGCTGAGTTATTTAGAAATGTTTAAGTTTCATCATCTTTAAGAACAGAAGATTCAAACTGAAGAAGGATTTTTTTTTACTCTATAACATTTCTAAGAAGCAATAAATTTATTATTCACACATACTAACTGAGCTCAATATCAGTCACTGTGAGTCATTCAAATTCATCATGAAAAATGAAATGGCAAATGCATTAAAATTCAAGAAAGCAAATTTGGGGCAATTGACTCTGGTGAGAATATTAATACATTGAGAGGAGGCCTTTAGTGTCATGAATATATAAAAAAAAAAAAAGAACCTTGAAAAACACCAATATGTAAATGTTAGAATTAACATTTTATCTAAAAATAGTTGAACAACAAAGAGTTAGTGTGTGCATTTTCAATTAAAATAAGCAAATGTTTAATATAAACAAAAAAAAAAACCCACTGTCTTGAAGGTATTACTTCAGGTACTGTTCACAAAATTAGAGATTTATTAATTGGAGGGGAGAGACAAGGGGAATACTGAATTTTCCTTTGTTGCTCATCATTCCACATTATAAAAAGGATCAGAAATCTTACAAGGTTTTACCCAGTTAAACCACAGCACAAATTCATAAAGGTTCTCTGGGGTGAAACAAAGTCTGACCTAGGCATGGGAAGCCAACAACAATGTGATCGAGTAAGCTATAAACTTGAAGAAAGCAAAGATTCATTCTTATCAAGTTAGATGAAAACTGTCATAGTAAAGCCCAAACTCAGTTATCTTCCATAGAAGTATGAGGTCCGAATTCCCATGAAAAAGATACTTTTTTTGTCTGCAATATTTTCAGTACATTCCTCAAAATAATGTGTCTAAGAGAAATGATGTACCTAAAGAGGAACACATTTTCATAAAGCTACAGTTGGATATTAATAACTAACATTCAAATAGTGGTTTTGAATTTGCAAATTCATTTACACAAACTTCCTCACAACAAATGTAATTATCTATGTTCTACAGGTATTTTTATGCTCATTTTAGTATCAAGAGGAAGGATTCAAACTCAGGAATGTTAATTAATTCCAATATGATACTCTCTATACCACTATACTGTCTTTTCCTAAATTTTACTCCTATTGCTTGCCTTTTACTTGGATTATCCTTATTCAGTCCTACTTTTAACATTACTAATAGTCAATTTAAGTATACCATTGAATTAAGAACTTTCAAAAGAAAGAATTTTTACTTGAACCAAAGGGGAGAAAAAATCTTGGTGATTACAAAAATTCTATCTTGGTAAGATTCCTAGGACTATAATTCTTGTCTAAATTGTTATCTCATTTAAATATGTTAATTAAATGTATATCAGTTATGTTTTCCTAAAAGTTTATTTGTAGTGACCTATTGGTCAAAATTTTTTATTATTTTTTTTCTAAGAGGTGTAGGAGGAAGCATAAATTTGTCTGGTGTTTGTTTAAACACTGTGTACATATGTTTTATTTACTCCCACTTCTAGTTATATAATAATCACTAGATGCTGAGAAAAATATCTGTTAAGAGGTACTCAATAGCATGTAATTCCCATAGCTAATTCTTTGTAAATATTTGCATGAATTTATATTTTCAAAGATAAGAGGAAAGAAGTAAAATCTTTCCAAATGCTTTTTGACAAAACCGTATATCTACTATGCCCAAAGGAATTAAATGCTACTTGTCTTCAATGAATCTTTTGAATAAGTTATAGACATCTGTTCTGGGGAAAAATATTTATTTAAAAAAGAAAAAAAAACATTTAATAGGTAGTGTGGAATAGTGAATAGATAGTCTTGGAGCCTAAAAGACCTGGGTTCAGGTCTCACCTCTGATAAATAATAATGCCTCTGAGCAGATCAGTGTCCCTAGACAACTCTCTAAAGCTATAAAGTACAAAATAGGATTGATCTGCTTTGGTGGAAGAAGTCTACCCACTAAAGGTTCTAAACACCAATGAATTTATAGGCCTCAACCAAAAATCTAAGTATTTGGTTCATTGCCTGTACACAGTAGCTATTCTAGACATATGTATTAATTATTTGGGTTGTCCATTCTACACTGTAGTATAATCTCTCCCATTTAGCATTTTTTATCCACTTGGTTTTTCTCGTATAGATAATTAAGCTAAAATCTTTTAAGTGTTATGAATCCCATTTATTCCTGTATTTGAATTCTGCACAAGATGTTGTCCCCCTCCTAGAGTAATTTAACCTGCTCATTGGTCTGCCTGCCTCAAATCTTTCCCCACTCCAGTTCATCCATTTAGCTATCAAAGTAATCTAACTAACAAACAGATGTGACTATATCATTACCCATCCTAAAAACTCCAGTAGCTCATTATTACCTTCATTTGACTTTTTAATCTGGCATGTTCCTACCTTTTACTTTATTTCATATATTCATTGATCTAGTAACAATGCCTTTTTTTTCCCATGCATTTTCAATGACTGTCTCCCAGGGCTAGAATTCTCTCCCAACCTTCCTGGTTTCTTTAAAATTCCTTCTTCTTTAAGAAGCTTTACCTAACCTCCCTTAATGTTAATGCCTTACTCTGAGATTATCCCCCATTTGATATATGTTCCCTCCAACTTCTCTCCCTGCCTCCCTCCCTCCTTCCTTACTTTCCAGAGAGGGAAAAACAAAATGTTATATTAAATCAAACAAAACATTTCTTCCAAGAGATACATTGGAAATATACAATTTACATGCTCTTACATCTGTAATGTCTTGATTTTAAAAGCTTACACTTCTGAAATGAATATTTTTACATGGCAAAAGTCTACAGATATCCTTTTTTAAATATCTCTTTAAAGGAAATTCAACAAACCAAATTTTATAGGTCATTCATTCTAAAAAGAGGAAAGAGAATCATCTCACATAACCTGAAGTCTTAAGCTTAAAGAACTTTTCAAGCTGAATTTCATCTTATGTTAAAGACAGCACATATTGGTAAAATATGGCTTTGCAGCCCAGTTCTTTTTGTTACACTGTACATGTATCAAAGTATTAAAGAAGGAAAGAGGTATAATTGGGCCACCTGTAAATGGGTAGTAAGTGATACATTGTACAAGGAACATAGAAAAATATTACCCTATGGGAGAAATGCCAATTGTCTTTCAAAAAGATGAATAAAAGAAGCAATGAAATGCTCGAAGTGAGAAAATGGTAGAAAATGTTGAAAGGCTAAAAAGAAAATTTAATGTTTGACAGCAAAGTGAATATTTTAGGGCAACAGTTAAAATATGATTTATAATGTGATAGCCTTGGTATCTGCAAATTTGATGAAAATCAATGGGAAAATTATTTCCCAAAGGTCATACTGCTCACCACCTTTATAAAGTAGTCCAGGGCAGATCAAGAGCTTGAAAGGATCTTTCACAATAATCCCCATTGGTATCATGAGACTGAATGCTGTCTTAGGTCATCCCCAGTCTAATGTAGGGGAAGATCAAGAGAACATATGAAGCACAGCAGTTCTCTAGAAGACATTCTTGAAATGCATACTGGTCTTTAGAAGAAGGAAAGGAGTGAAGTATTTTGCACATTCAGTCCATCTCCATAGAAAAGAAAGGAAACTATAATAAGAGAAAAATAAAAATTTTATAGGTATACATAAATATATATGTACATATGTGTAAATTTCTTTTTGTATGATTTACTAAGCACTAGAATAGGCTGCTGAAGAAAGTTGGCAAATCTCCACTCTAGAGATTTTTAAAAATAGGATAAACCACCATCTGTCTGGGGTGATTTAGGTATTGACTTGAATCCTCAGATCATGTAATAGAATGAACACTGAATTTAGAATTAGAAAGAACTGAGTTCACATCCAATCTCATTTGTAAACAAGTCATTTAACCTGTTTGCCTCAGTTTCCTCTTTTCTACAATGAAAGACCTATCTCCCAGAGACATTATGAAGATCAAATGAGATAATATTTATGAAGTGATTGACAAATGTTAAAATACTAAATAATTTAAAATATTATTTTTCTAAAAAGAAGACATGTTCAACAAGGAAATCCTCCAACAAGTATGAAAAGTTGGCATTATAAGTTGATAATGAATATATTAGAATCATATTAATGACTGAATTTTTTTATCTGTTTGAAGAGTTGTTTCACCTAAGTTAATATTATGAATAACTGAAGCTTATACTTTTAAACATCAGAACTTATTTTATTATTAAGAATTTTATAGAAAAAAAAGGTTTTAAAAGTGTTATATACACACTTTACTAAATAAAATATAATGAATTTAATTTGATCTTTTATTCCTAGTTTATAATTGTCATTATGAATACAAAACATTGTACTAGGCTATAAAACAATAATACCCTCAGTGACTATTGAAATATGCTGAAATGTCTTCCCCTTTTGTTAAATGACCCTTTTAGTTAATGAACTGGTATTTATTAGGAGACTAGTCTTACGAAAGGTAGATTCAGGATGGGAAGAGTATAGGTTAGCCATCTTAACTCTCCCAATAATCTCCACAAAACAACTTGAAAACAACTCCTCAAATGAAATTATAAAAGGGAAGAACCAATCAAAGGTCAGAGTGAAACATTTTTTCAGCCTAAGAAAACTTACAAAATCAAAAGAAAGGGTCTGTAACATTATGGTGGAAAGGTTGCCAGTTACACAGGCAGCTGTGGTGGGTTGTAAAAGTGATTGCAATAATGGTAGCACCAGCAGAATCTTAAGGATCACTGAGTTCTGGGTCACAGTTCCAGCACTTGTGGTCATTTACAATAAACAGGAGCCCAAGTCTCAGTTACAAGGAAAAGAAGAGAACTGGCGCTTGTGATTATAAGAGGGCCCTTCCTAACCCCACAAACCTCTCAGGATTATGCCATTTTGCAAGTACAGAAAACTTGTAAAAACTAGCTCTCTAAAAACAACAGCATGAAAAAGCCTTTACTTCAGAACTGAAAAGTTGGGGAAAGAATTGAAAATAATGTAAGAAAGTAATGAAAGGAAATTAACAGTTTGGTAAAAGAGGCATCAAAAACACTGAAAAAAATAACAACAATTGATGAATTGGTTAGAAAAAATGGAATAAAAAAGTCACTGATAAGAAAAACTCTTTTAAAAGTACAATAAGCCAAATGGGGAAAGAAGTTATAAAAATTCACTGATGAAAAGAACTGCTTAAAAAACAGCTAGTTGGTATAGTGAATAGAGCACCATCCCTGAAGTCAGAAGGACATTAGACACTTAATGCATCCTGGCTGTGTGACCCTAGGCAAGTCACTTAACCTCAATTTCCTCAGTATTAAAAACAAAACAAAAGAAAACAGAATTGGACAAATGGAAAACAAAGTGCAAAATTTCACTAAAGAAAATAATTCCTTAAAAAATAGAATTAGAAGATAATAACTCTGAAATATCAATAGTAAAGATTAAAGAATTTTAAAATAGAATAATTTGTGAAACATATGATCAGGAAAAAAAACTGACCTGAAAAGCAAATCAAAGAGAGATAAATTAAGAATTATTGGGATTGGGGCAGCTAGGTGGCACAGTAGATAGAGCACCAGCCCTGAGGTCAGGAATGTCTGTCCTCAGACACTTGTTACTTCCTAGCTGTGAGACTCTGGGCAAGTCACTTAGCCCCAATTGCCTCAGAAAAACAAATTAATGGACTATCTGAAAACCATGATAAAAAAAAAATCTAAATATCACATTTTCAAGAAAATATAAAGGAAAACTGTACTGATATCTAATATCCAAAAAGTAAGATAAAAATTGAAAGAATCCATTGATCACTTCACAAAAGAGAGACAAAATGAAAACTCCTATGAATATTATAACCAAATTCCAGAGCTCCCAAATCAAGGAGAAAATATTGCAAACATACATAAAGAAACAATGCAAATATTGTGAGGTCATGGTCAGAATCACACAAGATTTAGCAGCTTCCATGTTAAAAGAGATGAGGGCTTGGAATATGATAATCTGAAAGACAAAAGGGTGAGGATTATAAGCAAGAATAACTAATCTGGAAAAACTTAGTATAATTCTTCAGATGGGAAATAGACATTTAAGGAAACAGAGAACTTTCTATTGTTCCTGATGAAAAGATAAGAAATGAATAGAAAATTTGAAATCCAACACAAAACTCAAGAGAAGCATAGACAAGTAAATATGAAAGAATAATTATCAAGGATTAAAAAAAGATAAACTGTTTACATTCCTTTATGGGATGATGATATATGTAATCTTTAAAAAAATTATCATTAGGGCAGTTAGAAGAAGAATAAATACATAAACATAGGGCAAAGGTGTGAGACAAATGTTGGGACAATCTGTTAAAAAAAATGAAGAGGTATACACTGAAAGAATGGGGAAAGGAGAGTTAGAATACAGAAATTTTTCTCACATTAAAAATGCACACAAAGAAATTAAAATAATCTCTTATCCAATGGGAAATAATAGGGGGAAAAGATAACAGGTACGGGATATAGGGGAGAATAGTAAAGGAAAAGGTCAATTAAGGAAACAAAGCAGACTTTTGTGTGATCAGGCACAAAACAGACTTTTGAGAAAGGACAGGAAAAAGAAGAAAATGGAATAGAGAAAAGTACATGGTAATCCTGTGAATGTAAATAGAATGAGATTGCTCATAAAATGGAAATGGATAGTAGATGTGATTAGAAACTAGAATACAAAAATATATTGTAAGAAAGAAAGAAAGAAAGAAAGAAAGAAAGAAAGAAAGAAAGAAAGAAAGAAAGAAAGAAAGAAAGAAAGAAAGAAAGAAAGAAAGAAAGAAAGAAAGAAAGAAAGAAAGAAAGAAAGAAAGAAAGAAAGAAAGAAAGAAAGAAAGAAAGAAAGAAAGAAAGAAAGAAAGAAAGAAAGAAAGAAAGAAAGAAAGAAAGAAAGAAAGAAAGAAAGAAAGAAAGAAAGAAAGAAAAGAAAGAAAGAAAGAAAGAAAGAAAGAAAGAAAGAAAGAAAGAAAGAAAGAAAGAAAGAAAGAAAGAAAGAAAAAGAAAGAAACAAAAACAGAGTAAGGAACTGAAGCAAGATCTAATATGCATCAGCTGAAGGAAAAAAAAGGCAGGGATAGCAATCAGGATCTCAGGCAAAGCAAAAGCAAAAATAAACAATTAAAAGAAATAATAAGGGAAACTACATTTTACTAAAAATAATAATAATAATAATACCATAGACAATGAAGCAATGTCAAAATATTTTGCAAAAGTTTTTCTGATTAAGGCCTCATTTCTCAAATACATAGAGAAGTGAGTCAAATTTAAATAAGAGCCATTCCCAAATGATAAAAGGTCATAATATATAAAGAAGCAGTTTTCAGAAGAAGAAATAGAAGCTATCTATAGGCATATGGAAAAAGTGCTTTAAATCATTATTTAAATTTTTAAAAAGCTGAGTTACCACTGCACACCTATCAGGACAGATACTGAAGGGGATGAGGTAAAATAGGTACACCAATAAACTGTTGGTGAAGTTGTAAACTAATCTAATCATTCTGGAGGATTTTTTGGAACTATACACAAAGATCTATAAAACTGTCTATACTCTTTAACTAAGCAATGGAAAAAGACCTATATGCTCTTTTTGTGATGACAATTCAAAATTAGAGGGATGCCCATCAATTGGAATATGTCTGAAAAAGTTGTGACATATGATTGTGATTGAGTACCATTGTGCTAAAGAAATGATAAGGAAGACGCTCTCAGGAAATATATGGGAACTATATGAACTAATGAAACGTGAAGTGAATTGAACCAAGAAATCATTATACACAGTGACAGCAATACTGGAATGGTGATCAACTATGAAAAATTAACCTACTGTGATCAAGACAATGATCTAAGGCAATTCCAAAGGATTTATGATGAAAAAACTCTATCCACTTCCAGAGATGTAAATGGAAGTATACTTTTCTAGTTTTCTCTATTTTTCTTGCTTTTTGTGATTTTCCCTGCTTTTTGTTATAGGGCTAATATGGAGAGATGCTTTGCATAATTTCATATGTATAATTGATACCATTTTGGCTTGCCTTCTCAAGAAATAGTAGAGAGGGAAATAAGTGAAGAAGAGAATTTAAATTTTAAAAAAGAACATTTCAAAAGAATATTTATTTTAAAGACAGAGATGACTTGTTCACCAGGCACTTTACTAAACACTGGGAATAGAAAAATATGCAAATATTAGTACCTGCTCTTAAAAAATTCATAGTCTAATGGGGAAGATAACATAAAAACAACTAATTACAAATAAGATATATGCAGTGGTTGAAGATAGACTTAGATGGAAGGCACTATAAATAAGGACTAGGGAAGCTTCTTGCAAAAGGTAAGACTTTTTGCTGAGAATTAAAAGAAGTCAGAGAACCTAAGAGGTAAAGATAAAAATGAAGAGAATTTCAGGCATCATTGGAGTTGGAAGTTAGAATGTGGTGTGTGAGCAACCATAAGAGATAAGTGTCATTGGCTGTCAGAGTGCATGAAGGGAAGTAAGGTTTTAAAAGACTAGAAAGAGAGGAAATGATTAGGTTATGAATTTAAAAGCTAAAGAGAGGATTTCATATTTGATCCTCAATATAGGAAGAGCCTGCTAGAACTTATTGAATGGAGAGATAATATAGTCAAACCTATGTCTGCAGGTCTGTTGTCACTCCCTGCCACTCAATAAACCTCAGTGGTTTCATATTGCTTTCAAAATCAAATTTAGAGTACTGTTTGGCTTTTAAAGCTTTTTATAACCTATCCTTTCTCAATGTTTCCACTCCTGTAATACCTTACTCTTACACACACACACATACACACACACACATTTTTTATGATCTACTAACCTTGACTTTCTTGCTATTCTATGAACAAGATAATCTCTTTGAGCAACAATTTTCTCTGTATAAAATAGGAATCAAAATAACAAGATAATCCATATCCTAATCTAAAGGTATTTTCATTGGCTGTCCTCTATGTCTAGAATATTCTCCCTCCTGCCTCTTGACTTTCTTGGTTTCACTCAAGTCACTTTCCCAATGTTTCTTAATTCTGGTGCCTTCCCACTGTCAATTATTTCAAATTTATCCTGTATATAGCTTGATTGTTCACATTTGTTTTCTTGTTGTCTCCCTAATTGAACTGTGAGTCCTCTGAGTGAGTCCCACTCCTTTTGGAATCCCCAGAATTTAACTCAAGGTCTGATACATAAATGACATTTAATAAATGTTCAGTGACTGACTCTGTTTAAGGAAGAGCAATTTGACAGCTGAGGGAAAGACAGATTGAAGTGAGGAGAGACTTGAGAGAGGAACAATAGCTTAGGCATGAGGTAATGAGCACATGATCCAGAATGACAACTGTGTCACAGAAAAATGGTGGTGCATACAAAGAAAAATTACAGAAGTAGAAACAACAGGTCATGGCAAGTGATTGGATATGGGGAGGAATGGACTTTCCTCTTTAAAACCCCTGTAAAGAAGTGATAGTAATAAAAAGAAGGAAGGAAGGAAGGAAGGAAGGAAGGAAGGAAGGAAGGAAGGAAGGAAGGAAGGAAGGAAGGAAGGAAGGAAGGAAGGAAGGAAGGAAGGAAGGAAGGAAGGAAGGAAGGAAGGAAGGAAGGAAGGAAGGAAGGAAGGAAGGAAGGAAGGAAGGAAGGAAGGAAGGAAGGAAGGAAGGAAGGAAGGAAGGGAGAGAGAGAGAGGGAGGGAGGAAGAGAGGGAGGAAAGAAGGAAAGACTCATAGAAATTAAATTACTTGAGGGTCACACAGTATCTAAGCAATAAGTCCCATGATTTTGTAGATTTTATGAGTCGTTTGTCCACTGTTAATGTACTATACTACTTTCCTAAGGTAGTGCTGAAAAGTTATATTCAAGATAAATTTTTAAAATCAAGTTTGTAAAGTTAGTAGTATCATTTCATTCAAAATGTCAGTAAATTCCAAATGCAATTAATGTTTGTATCATTCCTTTATAATTGGGGGGAGGGGTCAAGGGGAAAAGAAACTAAATAAACTTAAAGACTTTTTTTCCTTGCTACTTAGATTCTTCTATTGGGGTAAGTTTGTTTCCATAGTTAGGAATTTCTTCAACATTATTGAAGTTGCTAAAAATCTTTTAAATCCATTATTTACTCTATTTGCATATATATGCATATATATATTTACATACATACACATACATATGTGAATATGTATGTGTGTTATTTTGAGAGGTAGCTTTATAATGGTATAGTGGAGAGACCCATGTTCAAAACCTGCCCCTGGAACTTACTAGCTATGTCATCATGAGATACCATTAATTCTCTCTGAGCAACAGTTTCCTCTGTATAAAATTGGAATCAAAATAACTATAATTCTTATTTCACAGGGTTGCTGTCAGGATCAAATGAGATAATTACTGGAGAATATTTGCAAATTTTTAAACAATCTATCAGTACCAGTTATTATTGTTCTATATAAAAGGTTCCACAACTAAGCATATATAATGAACTTATGACCCACAAATCATATCATTCAGTTGCTATTTATTGAGTTTCCACTGTTTTAGGTACAGTAAAAATTTATATAGAAGTTAATA